>NC_068939.1:167858442-168158442 GCF_016801865.2 Culex pipiens pallens
TTAGGCTTAGTGATTTTTCACGCTCGAAAATTGCAAATTTCACGGGGACCTCAATTTCAAAACATCAAATTTCACGCAAATTTCGCGGAACTTGAAAAATGTTAAAATAACTCTGAAAAACCTATGTTAAAATCACAGAAACTATTTTTTATGCTTCATTATGTATTATTCTTCAATAAACTAAAAAAATCTTCACTAAATTTAAATGCGACACCAAAAAAAAATCTCCGAATTTTCAAAAAAAAAAAAAAAAAAAACCTCCTGGTTTATGGATTGGCTATATATATATTTTGAAACAAAATGTAGGGCACGCGTATTCTCATTTACTGAACTGCTCTTTTAATATTCGATTTTCATTAGTTTGTTTTCGCTAATTTGCATCTGATAAATCATTTTACATTTTATTGAATTTCATATCAAAGCAAGATTTAACAATCTTGTCCAGTCAAAATGAGTAAAATAAATTGAATTTTCTGCGACATTTAGCGCATTGACCATATTTTTTAAGGGGTTTAGCTCTTTTTTCAAAAACTAAATTTAAAATCAATTTGCAAAAAGAAATATATTTTTTAACAAAATCGAAATTTTAATTCTAAATGAGAAAAGAAAACAAAAAAGTAGTAATTTTTACGGGAATTCACGGGAATAATCCACCCAAATAAACAAATATCGTTAATATTAAACAGACCCAAAAAAAATTATATGTTTTTAAAATGTGATTCCAAAGATAAAAAAAAATACTTTTCATTTTATTTTGAATAAAACAGCTTGATTTTAATTCTTTTAATTTTTTAATTTCTTTCAAAACTATACCTTTAAAATAAAATAGCAGTAAAATTTTTAATACAGCAATTGAAAATATTACTTAAACTAGTTAGTTTCAAAAAAAAATAAAAATGTACATTTCTTCAAATGGTTCAATCAACTTGACATACATATATATTCAAACTTTTTAATTGAAAAATAAAAAAGTGTAATTAAATAGTCTTTTTGGATGAAATATTTAATAAGCTGCTTAAAAAAAAATTCTAGAAAATTGATAAATTTCATGAATTTCACGCCGTCCACGAAATCGTCAAAAATCACTAACCCTATATTAGTAATTTAACCACGGTATTCACTCGCTTAATTCTACAGCAGTTCATAATTTTTATTCATTTTTGAGTTTGATAAATTATTTTGAGAAAAATCGTTACATTTTCACATAAACATAAAATTTCACGAGATTTCGCGGGAAAAGCCAAATTTCGCGGATTTCACGCTGTCCGCGAAAACGTGAAATTTCACTAACCCTAATTATCATCATACAAATATGTGAGTAGACGGTGTTCATCATATGAAAGAGAATTGAATCGAGAAATTTTTGAGAAATTCACTTTTTATTTTAAGAAGTTAGGCATGCGTAATATTGCATGTTTGACCCTTTTGAAATGTTAGAACTGATTTAAAAATAAAATAAAATATTGTTTTAGAAAAGATCGGAAATTTCACGAATGTTTCATATTTAAACAATGAAAATCGAACCATTAGTTGCTGCGATATCGACATTAGAAAATAGTGGGTTGTTTGGGTGAGACTTAGAAAACTTCAATTTTCCTGTTTTTAAATCTTTGCATTGAATTCTCAGCAACTTAGGGAGCGTTCTTTTATAACGTAACCCAAAATTTGGGATTTTTGACCCCCTCCCCCCTTTTGTAACAAATCGTAATAGATCGATTTTACATCAAAAAATTAAGTTGAAATATTTTGTGACCAATATTTCGATTTTTTTTAAATCAGTATTGTTTCAAAAATTCATAACTCGGTCAAAGATTTTTTGCCCGTTCAAGTTTTTCAAGTTTTTCACATTTTTCAAGATTGGCAAGATGATTTTGAAGGCAAAAACATTAAAACTAAAAATCAAATGCAGGCAAAAAGATTTCGGATTTATTTATTTTTGCATATTTAAAAAATAATAATTTTGATAAAATATTTGCAACAGCCTCATTGAAGATTATAACCTTTTTTTCAAAAGAACTGAAAAAATATGTTAAATTTTCACCTGGAATAAATGTTTCAGGTAAATTGTCTGTTATTCTTTTCGTAAAATATTCTGTTGCCCAGCAAAGGAAATATTTTGAACCTTTTTCCATTTTTTAAATTTGAAAAAGCCACGCAATTGATTGAAATGGGGAAAGTGATATTTTCAGAGTAATCTAATAGGGACGTGGCGTTACATCGTGCTGCCACCTGGTTTTTTTAAGTGCAAGAGTGGAAAAGTGCTGAGTCATTGTCTAAAAATAGACGGCGCCCTATCTCGCCCAGCAAAATTAAGTCGATAAAGTAGTCGGTTTCGATGAGAAAAAGTGGAAAACGTGGTCTAAAAATAACGACGCCATCCCCCTATTAACACCATGATCAAATGTTTTGTTTTAAGTAATTGTAATAATATAGCTGCGTGTAAAAGGCCTGGGTGTATCCGTTCCATTATTCATCGGTCTGATGGCCGAGCGGGCTAAGGCGCTAGTCCTCACCTGTTGGTACTGGGTTTGAATCCCGTCGATGGCTACTTTCTTTTTGTTTTTACGAAAATTGTACATGTACTGTGTAATATTTGGTGTCTTTTTCACAAAGGTGATGTGCATGCCTTTGCATGATATTTTACCATCGATTTTTGTTGTGTATTTATTAAGAAATTACATAAATATTAAAAATAAATATTTCAGCCCATTCACGTTTCCTCAAAAGTGTTCCCAGTAATTTTAACAAAGGATTAAAGGATTTCTTTTTTACTGTTTTTACATCACATTGAAATGCAAACGAATATATACTTTTTTACATACTCCTCCCACCATCACACTCCCATCGACAGAACGGCGTTAGCCACAGGTGTCGCAGTTGGTTTAATAGGATTACTGATGGAAATCGATTTGTCCCAGCATGGGTGTTTGTGTGAGTGCATTTTTTCCCAGCTGAGAAAATCTGCTTGCTCTGTGTGTGAATTCGCCCATTAATAATGTGCTGTTACTTTGTTGTTGCTTCGTTAACAGGATTACGAATCCATCGTTTAATGAACAATGCCGAGCCTAGCCATGTAATCCGCTTAAATATTGTTCTTGCTTTCAAACATAAACAGAAGCTCCAAGAAAGGGGTTTCGAGCTTGTGGGAGGATGAAGTTGTGGGTTGGTATCTTTAGAGATATTTTAAGCATATCATCAAATTATTGGAATTGGTTTATAAAAAAATCTTAATCTTCTTACCATGGATACAATCCTGTAGAAACTATTAGTAAGTGTATCAACTTTTCAGAAAATCTACATTAGTTTTAATAAATCTTCCATTTGTCGAACAAATAAGTTACAATAAAACACTTAAAATTATCTTCCTTTACAACTACATGACTTGCACTGTTAAGCAATATTTTCTTCAATTCTTTTAATTTCTTAGAAACTTCACTGAACTTCTGAAATCCCACCCACACGATTCCGATCGCGCCCGAGGTTCGTCTCGTCCGTAACGCGGTTCACTTGCAACTGATTAATCCGTGATCATCAGAGATAGCTAGGCGTCACCCAAAATGGATGCAAAAAAAACTCAAAAATCTACCTGGGTGGTCTCCCCTTATTCTGGCAACACTGCGCTGTGCCAAATATTTACGCGTGACCAACTGGCAAAAATGACCCTCATTTCCATATAAAGTTGGCACCTGGAATGAACGCGCGGTCTCCGGTCTCATCATGCCCAGGCCGTAAAGTAATTATTTTCTAAACAAACGATTAGATTCTCGTCCCGCAACTTCGCAACGCGAGGACAGTACGCTAATCAATGGTTTGATGGGTGGATTTTAGAAGTGAGTTATTGGAACCTTGAGGTTCAACTTTATACACGAATGAAAATCCTGTGAGTGGATCCGTAAAATCCATGTTGCTCAATTTGTTCTGAAAATTTATACAATTTTTTTTCAATTTTAAAGCAAATTTTTACAAAATCATTGACATTTCTCTCGACAAATGTTTAAAAAAAAACGATCTATACCATATATTCGAATTTTCAAATAATACCTTGAACCATTATCAAACACCGCTTACTTCAACCTTAATCCATCTCATTATTAGCATTTGACTTGTTTTTTTTTAACGATAATAAACAGGTATTTTTATCATAAGGTTCACTCTCAGATATCGATTGAGATCGATAATATGATCAAAATCAAAATTTTGCAATGTTTTTTACGATAAAATAATCGAAGATTGATAAAGATAACGATAGTTCCATTCTTATCGTTATCTCGATAGTTAAAATTATCTAATCCAATAAAATCATATTTCATTTTCAAAGCTTTTACTGAAATTGTTTTTGAATTCCTTAATACGGTATTTTTTGAAAATACTCAAATTTTCATAATTCGCAAAAGTGGTACCATACGAAGCGAAATGTTGTATACATTTTCGTTTTATTAGTTTTGTTTGTAAAATACTCAAATTTGCACAAAATAATTCTCAAATTTTCATAATTTGCAATTTGGGTATCGAACGATTTGTAATTTTGCTGGCAATTTTCGAGTTTTTTGCAGCTTTCGATTTTTTTTAATGAAATGGTCAAACTTTCACAAAATACTGTTTTTTTTTAATACCGTCAGGGGTGATATTTGGTCTGGGGGGTAAGATTCGGTCATATAAAAATGCTGAAATTTGTATGATCCAATCTCATCCCGCGGACCCAATGTCACCCCTGATGACGGTCCTCATAGTTTCATCATTTGTAATACGGTTATCAAACGAGCCAAATTTTTTATACATTTTCACTGTTTTTGAGTTTTTGGATTGAAATACTCAAATTTTCACAAAATACCGTTTTTTAGTATTTTACAAAAAAAAAATTAAGAAAACGAATCAAAATTTTGCATCGTTTCATAACCATTTTGCAAATTAAGAAAATTTGATTAATTTCAAAAAATACGATGTCTTGTAAAAAATTGAGTAATTTACAAAAAAAATCTGGTAAAAGAAATAAGCAAATAATATTTCGCTTCGTTTGATACCCATATTGCAAATAAAAAAAAATAGAGTATTTTCGAAATATACGGTAATTTTTTAATAATTTGGGTATTTTACAAAACTAATAAAAGTAAAAAAAAATATATATAATTTTGCTTCGTTTAATACGCATATTACAAATTTTGAAAAAAAAAAAACACAGGATAGACACGAAATTAATAAAACTATTTTTTTGTTTTTGTTGAACGGCTCAAGCTCCAAACAGCGCTTAATCCTAGGAAATATTCATTAACCATCATAGGGGAAATATACCCATTTTAATCACATTAAGCCTTTCGACCAATTCTCATAACTTTTGCCGTTTTCCGCTTTTTTTTAAGTGCCTTCCTGGGATCTTTATTCTTACTTACGTATCAATACTTCCTTTTTCACATTTTTTTTAATTTTATTTTTATTTTATTTTTTTGCTGTTAAATCAACATTTTCAGATGTAAAAGTTGCTTGCTCACCTTTATTTGAACTATTTATTACTTTGGAACAGTCAAAAACACTTTATGAAAGCTGTAATTTTTGTTTGTTTGTTTGTTGTTTATTATTTGGTAGAGTAAGGGCAAAACCCTTTTAAAGTACTACCTCCGTATCGTAAAAAGTTGCTTACTCCTTTAAAATTACAACAACAACATAACAGATCATAATCTTTTGTAAAAATACTAATGAAATCAAAAATTCTAAATTTTTATGGATTAAATTCATTAAACACCACATTTTTTAAATTTGATGCTTGCTTTTAATTTTTGTTCCAATAAAACCAAAGACAAAAAAATAATTATTTATAAAAATCAAAACAATACATTGTTTAGGGGCCATCCATAAACCACGTAGACAATAAACAAGGGGGGGGGGCGATTGTCCATCAAAATCAAAAAAGATCAAACCATCCACATTAACGACCCCCGGGTCTTTTGTGGTCTCTATTGCAAGTTTCTGCTCGAACCTAGGAGTCTGAAGGCTTGAATGGGGAGAGCACCCAAACCTCTTTCTACTCCAATGAACCTTCCACCCCAGTGTTTGAACTGACGACCTTTGGATTGCGAGTCCAACCGCCGCCAGCGATTCCACCGGAGTAGGCTTGGTTTGGTGTGTTGTTTGTACATTTATGGCATGGAGACGACTCCTATACCTCGAATGACTAACAAACAAGGCCGGGACCGACATTTTACTTCCTCATCCGATGGTAGGTTGGAGCAGATGGGAATCGAACCCAGAATCATCCGCTTACAAAGCGGACAGCGTAACCATTCGGCCACGCACTGCCCCGGCGATTTTCCATGCTCTATACAAAAAAGTTTTTTTGTATAAACAATTGTCCTCGAGGGGAGGGGGGGGGGGGGTTTGAGATATCCAAAAAAGAGTCCACGTGGTTTATGGATGGTCCCTTATGTTTAAGAATACACTATAAAACAGTTGTTTTTTTTTCATTTCTAACCTCCAATCATGAGCGACTTCAAAAATGAATTTTAAGAAAAATAAGCTTTGCTTACATTTTCAAAGACTACCGGGCAGACGGTAATAACAAAATTAATAATATTTCAATAACAAATCCTGTTACAATAACAAAAAGTGTTATTATTTTATCCTGAAGTTCAACTTCAAGAAGAAAAAATAATAACAGTTTCTGATAAAATAACAAAATTTGGTATTGAAGTGATATTACATTGAAAATGTTTAATAACACGCTAATAAGAGGAAATGTTATACATTTCAAAAACTCTCCTAATAACAAAATTTGTTATTCGTTCGGTATACTGACTTAGAAATAAAATTACCATAAATCGCACAAATGGAAAAGTTTCTAAGTGTCCATAACACAATCTGTTATTATTTTTTCTTTTGTTAAATATGTTTAGATCTTTGGGATAATTTTGACCAATTTCGTCGGGGTCATTATTTTTGCCATGAAATGGGGTCCTTAAGCTAAAATTATTCTAAAAAGTTGAAATTTTGAAAGTTGTTTTTTTTAATTATTTGATATACCCCCTAAAGGACTTTGTTTAAAATGGTTAGAACTATGGGATAATTTTGACCAATTTCGTCAGGGTCATTATTTTGGTCATGAAATGGAGTCCTTAAGCTAAAATCATTCCAAAAAGTTGAAATTTTGAAAGTTGATATTTTTAATTATTTGATATACCCCCTAAAGGACTTTGTTTAAAATGGTTAGAACTATGGGATAATTTTGACCAATTTCGTCAGGGTCATTATTTTGGTCATGAAATGGAGTCCTTAAGCTAAAATTATTCCAAAAAGTTGAAATTTTGAAAGCTGATATTTTTAATTATTTGATATACCCCCTAAAGGACTTTGTTTAAAATGGTTAAAACTATGGGATAATTTTGACCAATTTCGTCAGGGTCATTATTTTGGTCATGAAATGGAGTCATTAAGCTAAAATTATTCCAAAAAGTTGAAATTTTGAAAGTTGATATTTTTAATTATTTGATATACCCCCTAAAGGACTTTGCTAAAATTGGCTAGAACTATGGGATAATTTTGACCAATTTCGTCGGGGTCATTATTTTGGCCATGAATGGGGTCCTTAAGCTAAAATTATTCTAAAAAGTTGAAATTTTGAAAGTTGATTTTTTTAATTATTTGTAGGCTTAGTGATTTTTCACGCTCGAAAATTGCAAATTTCACGGGGACCTCAATTTCAAAACACCAAATTTCACGCAAATTTCGCGGAACTTGAAAAATGTTAAAATAACTCTGAAAATCCTATGTTTAAATCACAGAAACTACTTTTTATGCTTCATTATATATTATTCTTCAATAAACTAAAAAAATCTTCACTAAATTTGAATGCGACACAACCTCCTACCTTTCAAAAAAAAAATCCTCCTGGTTTATGGATGGGCTCAATATTGCACACTTTGCATCAAATTCTCCACCCTTGCAAATAATATCTGCAGATCAAATATTTGCACACTTGAGATCCTAGCTGAGCTTTGTTGCTTTCCACCACTTCAGAACAGTTTCAAACTAGGGTGTGTGTCTTGGATAGTTTTTTCTGCTGTAGTTTGAGGTGTGCACTTTGTTGGAGAGCTTTCCACAAATTGCATGATTGTCTAAAAATTTCTGAAATCCGCAATATATATATTGAAACAAAATGTAGGGCACGCGTATTCTCATTTACTGAACTGCTCTTTTAATATTCGACTAATAAAGCTAAAATGTATTCGCAAATTTGCTTCTGTTAAATCATTTTAAATTTTATTTAATTTCAAATAACAATCTTGTCCAGTTGAAACATATTTTTTAAGGGTTATAGCTTACTTATCAAAAACTAAATTTAAAATCAATTTGCAAAAATAAAACATTTTTTAACAAAATCGAAATGTTTATTCTAAATGAGAAAAGAGAACAAAAAAAAGTATTTTTTTACTTTCACGGGAACCATCCACTCAAATAAACAAATAAAGTAAAAAAAAAATATAGTTAACAAAGCTTGATTCTTTTAATTTCTTTCAAAACTGTACCTTTCAAATAAATAAAAAAAATAAAAAAATAAAAAAATAGCTAGTTTCTAAAAATATTTAAAAATCAGAACATTTCTTAAAATGGTTTATATCAACTTGACATACATATATATTCAAGCTTTTTTAATTGGATACTAATAAAGTTTAAATAAATAGTCTTTGTGGTTGAAATATTCATTAAGTTGTTATTTAAAAAAATGATTTGAGAAAATTGATAAATTTCACGGAATTCACGCCGTCCACGAAATCGTCAAAAATCACTGACCCTATATTAGTAATTAAACCAGGGTATTCACTCGCTGAATTCTACAGTAGTCCATAAGATTATTTTTATTCCTTTTTGATTTTGATAACTTATTTTGAGAAAAATCTTTATATTTCAAATAAACATTAAATTTCACGGGATTTCGCGGAAAAATCCAAATTTCGCGGATTTCACGCTGTCCGCGAAATCGTGAAATTTCACTAACCCTAATTATTTGGTATACCCCCTAAAGGACTTTGTTTAAAATGGTTAGAACTAGAAGAACTAGAAGTGTCCATAACACAATCTGTTATTATTTTTTCTTTTGTTAAATATGTTTAGATCTTTGGGATAGTTTTGACCAATTTCGTCGGGGTCATTATTTTGGCCATGAAATGGGGTCCTTAAGCTAAAATGATTCTAAAAAGTTGAAATTTTGAAAGTTGTTTTTTTTTTAATTATTTGATATACCCCCTAAAGGACTTTGTTTAAAATGGTTAGAACTATGGGATAATTTTGACCAATTTCGTCGGGGTCATTATTTTGGCCATGAAATGGGGTCCTTAAGCTAAAATTATTCTGAAAAGTTGAAATTTTGAAAGTTTTTTTTTTTTTTATTATATGATATACCCCCTAAGGGATTTTACTAAAATTGGCTAGAACTATGAAATAATTTTGACCAATTTTGTCGGGGTCATTTATTTCACCATGAAACGGGGTTTCAAGCTAAAATTAATCCGATAAAATTAACTTTTGAGAGTTCATTTTTTTTTTAAATTTTGTTATGTTCCCTAACGGAATTGATTTATTTATTTAGAATTTTTGATGTGTGAATAACAAAAACTGTGATTATTTTCACAGAGCCAGGAAGTCGGAGCTGACGTTGAAGTTCGAGCTGGAGTGAGACCTCGGAGACTGCATCGGATTCAGCAAATTTTCAGCAACTTTTACTTGGAGTCGGAATCTGTGAAGTCGGGTATTTTTAGAGAGCTGAAGTCGTCGTTGACGTCATATCCTGCATCCAGAGTCGGAGTTGTCTTCAAAGTATGGATTCAAAGTCGCTTGGAGGTACCCGACTCTGCAGCCCTGACTAGTACAGAGGAGTTATGGCAACTGCAGGTTTATTTGCAAATTACAAATAAACCAAAACAATAACTTTTTTGTTATGGAGACATTTTTTGTTATTATGCTGCTCCACCTCTCCGCACAAAATAACAAATCTTGTTATTCCTTCATGATTCCTTCTGTGTTATTGGTTTGTTATTGCAATAACAACATAATAACAGTTTAAGTTATTCTTCGAACAAATCTTTGTTATTGATTTTTGTTATTTTAACAACTAATCCGATCATCCCAATAACATATTTCGATCTTCTCACAATATCAAAAACTGACCTTCCCAAGTTATTTCCGTCTGCTCGGGCTTCTAGGAATTATTTTTTCCAAGAGCAAATCTAAAACCTTTCTTATACAAGAAAACTAAAAAAAAATTAAAAACTTTAGAAAAAAAAAACATAAACCCTAAAGTATTTTGCTTATAAACAATTTTTGCTTTGCAATTTAAAAAATAGGTATGTATATCCCGAGCAGACGGAAATAACTTGGGAAGGTCAGTTTTTGATATTGTGAGAAGATCGAAATATGTTATTGGGATGATCGGATTAGTTGTTAAAATAACAAAAATCAATAACAAAGATTTGTTCGAAGAATAACTTAAACTGTTATTATGTTGTTATTGCAATAACAAACCAATAACACAGAAGGAATCATGAAGGAATAACAAGATTTGTTATTTTGTGCGGAGAGGTGGAGCAGCATAATAACAAAAAATGTCTCCATAACAAAAAAAGTTATTGTTTTGGTTTATTTGTAATTTGCAAATAAACCTGCAGTTGCCATAACTCCTCTGTACTAGTCAGGGCTACAGAGTTGGGTACCTCCAAGCGACTTTGAATCCATACTTGAAGACAACTCCGACTCTGGATGCAGGATATGACGTCAACGACGACTTCAGCTCTCCAAAAATACCCGACTTCAGAGACTCCGACTCCAAGTAAAAGTTGCTGAAAATTTGCTGAATCCGATGCAGTCTCCGAGGTCTCACTCCAGCTTGAACTTCAACGTCAGCTCCGACTTCCTGGCTCTGTGAAAATAATAACAGTTTTTGTTATTCACACTTCAAAAATTCTCAATTAATAAATCAATTCCGTTAGGGAATATAACAAAATTTAAAAAAAAATTAACTCTCAAAAGTTAATTTTATCGGATTAATTTTAGCTTGAAACCCCATTTCATGGTGAAATAAATGACCCCGATGAAATAGGTCAAAATTATTTCATAGTTCAGGCCAATTTTAGTAAAATCCCTTAGGGGGTATATCAAATAATTAAAAAAAATCAACTTTCAAAATTACAACTTTTTAGAATAATTTTAGCTGAAGGACCCCATTTCATGGCCAAAATAATGACCCCGACGAAATTGGTCAAAATTATCCCATAGTTCTAGCCAATTTTAGCAAAGTCCCTTAGGGGGTATATCAAATAATTAAAAAAATCAACTTTCAAAATTTCAACTTTTCAGAATAATTTTAGCTTAAGGGCACCATTTCATGGCCAAATAATGACCCCGACGAAATTAGTCAAAATTATCCCATAGTTCTAACTATTTTAAACAAAGTCCTTTAGGGGGTATATCAAATAATTAAAAAAATCAGCTTTCAAAATTTCAACTTTTTAAAATAATTTTAGCTTAAGGACCCCATTTCATGGCCAAAATAATGACCCCGACGAAATTGGTCAAAATTATCCCAAAGATCTAAACATATTTAACAAAAGAAAAAATAATAACAGATTGTGTTATGGACACTTAGAAACTTTTCCATTTGTGCGATTTATGGTAATTTTATTCCTAAGCCAGTATACCGAACGAATAACAAATTTTGTTATTAGGAGATTTTTTGAAATGTATAACATTTCCTCTTATTAGCGTGTTATTAAACATTTTCAATATAATATCACTTCAATACCAAATTTTGTTATTTTATCAGAAACTGTTATTATTTGTTCTTCTTTATGTTGAACTTCAGGATAAAATAATAACACTTTTTGTTATTTTAACAGGATTTGTTATTGAAATATTATTGATTTTGTTATTACCGTCTGCCCGGGATGCAAAATGAAAATATTGATTTTTAAATGTTAAACTGTTATTCAAATAACTTATTGTCTAAGAACTCGGTGCACACAAAACAATCCTTACTGGCAAGTAGGCTCAAGATAGGGACATTTACCTATCTTGTGGTTAGATATTTCTACATTATTATTTTTTTTAATTAAGATGCGTTTAATAATCGTACTTTGGAAATTATGATCTTCCTAGGTTGTGTCCTTTGACCATTTCCTCACCCGGAACCAGATCCACTCCAGCAGCAGCGCCCCTCCCGAAACGACCCAACCCGTTCCGAGCAGATACCAAACGGCCACAATATCCTCCAGCCCCAGAATACTGTCTTCGTCCCAAAGTGCGTACGCCTGCCTGTCCGACGACACTCGCGTGCCAAAGTCTGCTATCCACTTGTTCCACAAGCCAGCCTCGTTGATCCAGCTGGTCACCAACCTTAGCCTGCCGTAGTACGTAAAGTGATTCGCCACCGCGTAATACCGCCAGCTCCAGTCGAGCATTTCTTCGAGCAGGTAGAACTTGCGCCGGGCTGCCCGGTATCCAAACTCTTCGATTTCTTGACTAATCAGCTGTTTGAGCAGAGTTTCCCCCAGGCTGCACACGACCATGTAACCGTAGCCGCGATCCATCCGATCGTACCGGAAGTTCTCCACCTCAATCATTCTCCGCAACATGTTGCGGTGGATGTCCGAAACCGCGTTTTCAACGGCCATCTGCTGTTTGGTACCAACCGGAACCTTGAACTGCAGATCACTTTTGAGAACTTCGTTTACGGATCGCATATCGGGGGTGTACCGCGTTACGGTCATGTAGCGGATCACCTTGATCAGATATGCTTCCGATAGGAGAAACAACAGAACGGTACAAGCGAAGCAGTAGAACCGCTTCCAACGGGGATGTCGATGATCTGGGGTTGGATCGCCAAACAGCAGGATCATAACTAGATTTTTTGGGAAAGTATTGGGAAAGAACCGGACCAGCAGCAGATCGAGGCAGAGCACGGCTAGGATCAGCAGCCAGATGTTGAGCTGAAAGGGATGCACCAAGTGATACACCACGTTCCTGCTCAGACTCTTCGGTAGCACCAAACACAGTCCGATCTTATCGTACACGTACATTTGCTCGGCGAACGCGTTGGCAAAGATCGCTCGAGAGATGATCATGTCGATACTTTTGCTGGCCAGATCGTGTTCAACTCGGGCACGATAACTTGAATACGTAATTTGTTGGTTAGAGGCCATCACGAATCGGTACCGAATCCGGGCACTTCCGAACACCGCCCTGCAAACTTCAATGTCCAGGCCTGTGAGTTCGCCGTTGGCCAGCGTTGCGTACGGAGGTCGAGTCCCGATGGTCTGGATCCGCACCTCGTAGTGACTCCTGTCGCGGCGGTCGTCCAGAACATCGGTTGGAGAGAAGTTCGCTGGAAATGTCAAGCGTCGTTTATCCACTGGAGTAAGACGATGATACTGGGGAGGACTTGCGGAAATGTCCACCAGAAGAATGTGACAAGAAATCGTTGTTTTGAAGGCGAATTCGTGATCCTTCGTAACGGGAGAGTTCACAACAGCAACGAGATATTGTGTCGATATGTTTGTTAGTTTCTTAAGCGGTCGAGGTCGTTTCCCAAATGATTCCAAAGATTTCTTCAAGCGCTGTGCATTTGTTCCATCAAGTAGGAACAGAACCTTCCTCTTGACGTTGACGTTGATTGATTCTTCGTACTTTGGAACAATGAGACGACCAAGGTTTCTCCGTATTTCGTCGAAAAGTATTTCAACCACTGCATCGGAAGTGGGATTCATGATGATGTCCATCGTACCCTGCGTATCCTGCCGGATGTGTTCGATGATTTTCAGTAGCCATCCTGATTTTCCAACTTGCAATTTCTCAAAAGTGACAAGTTTACAAGAGTGATAGCAGAGAGCGGTCAATGTGAAGAGCACTGAAAACTTCATTGCTATCGACTGATTGAACAAGGAATGAATTACAATTCATGAATCAAAACGGTTTTATGAAAACCAAGTTCAATTAATTTTGAGAAGTTCCATTAAAAACCACTCTCAGTACTTGATAATTATCAATATCATGAAGAAAGTTAAAAGTTTCCATATCACCTTATTACATCTAAATTTCTTGCTCAGAAATCAATCAGGTTTGATTTCTAACAATGTTCATTGTGTCTCCGTTGAATGAAAATATGCTCGAACGATTTAAGCTAAAATAGACGAATACTTAGTTGAACAATATTTTTTTGTAATTTTTGTAATCTCTCAAATCTCAATTCTTTTGTTTTCGTGTTGAAACGTTTGAAAAAAAATCAAAAAAATCTTTCAAATTTTTTTTTATGAAATGAATGAATTAAACATGATTTTAATTGTAAAATGTCTGTGATTTGTTTTCTCCTTTTAAATGGGTAACGGACATTTCGCCTAAAGTCGTTTCGCCGAATGAAAAAAAATTACAGAAAACGAATACCCGAGCAGACGGAAATAACTTGGGAATAACATTTTTTGATATTTGAAAATACTAGGCCAATAACATTTTATGTTATTTATAACAAGATTTGTTAATCGTCGTTATGATTTTTTAAATATTGGATTGTTATTGTTATAACAGACTAATAACATTTTTAGTTATTCTTCGAACAAATCTTTGTTATTATTTTTTGTTATTTTAACAACTAATCCGATCATCCTAATAACATTTGGAGTTATTCTTCCATAACAAAAAATGTTATTCCAAAGTTGTTTTGGCTTTCAACCAATACCAGATCAATAACAAATTTTGTTATGATAACATAAACTGTTATTTAACTCTTATGCAAAAATGGATTTTTCAAGAAGATTCCATAACACCTTCTGTTATTTTAACAGTATTTGTTATTGAAATGGCATGAATTTTGTTATCACCGTCTGCCCGGATAGCGGTAAAACAGCAGCTCAAATATATTTTTAAAAAATTGCGTGAGTTTTTACACTTTTTTGTAGTTTTTGCATTTGTTTTAGCATTACCAGTTTTTTTTTTTGAAAATAAATTGGCTTCTCAAAAAAATATGTTATGTAAGTTTTTGATTCAATCAAACACAACCAAAAGATGATTTTATTGATTTCTAAGAGTAAGACCAATATTAATAAAATATCCAGTTCTTAGAGAATAGCTTATTGAAAAAATCTGTTGGTTTTTTTCAATTCTCCATCTCAAATATGACTAATTCTTAAAAAATAATTTGGTTTTGAGAAAAATATATCTACAAGATTTCTAATCTTTCAAACATGAGCCAAGTTTTGGAGACCAATTGTTGAAAAAAAATCTTTAGTTTTCGCATTATTTTCAAAATGTCCAGCTTTAAACAAAAAATTATTGTAAAACCAATTTCTGAAGTTTTTTGCATTCTTTCTGGAAAAATCGGTTCTTTGAAACAAATAGGTTTTAAAAAAAATCTAGAAAGATTGTTCATCTGGAAATTATTATTTTAATTAATTAGAAAAAACGCAAATCGACAAAAATATTATTAATTAATTTAGTGATATTTTCTTTTATTTATGAGATGTTTTGTTCTGGATACAAAAAAAAAACGGTGAAGTGTAGTCAAAGTATTTGTCAAAAAATGAGTTTGATATTTTGTTCTACCAAAAATAAATACAAGCAATTCTATGATTTTTGAAGCAAAAAAAAAACTTTCTGCAGAATTTCCATTCGGCGAAATGTCTATTCGGCAAAACGACTTACAGCGAAATTTTCTAAAATTTCAATTTTGTATTTTTACTGGCATGTCAATTTTCAATAATTTGCAAGAAGGAATATTCTGATCGATTTGATGTCTTCGGTAAAGTTGTTGATTATGATTGAGACTAACAAAACAGGAAAAAATTAGAATTAGAAATTTTTAAATTTAACTCGATAAACAGGAACTTTTTGTATTTTTTTCGGGATTGTGCAAAAACTGGAACATGTGCTATGATTTTTTTCCATTGAATATCAATTTTGGAAAATATCGAACATATGTTCATACAAAATTCAGAAATTTATTTAGGCTGGTACAAATATTTCCAGATGATTTTGTCACCTTCTTTCAAAATTGGCCCAAATAATCAGGTGGCACAAAATATGTTATCAAAAAACTTAAAAATTTCAATGGAAATTCAAGTGCAATCAGCTGAAATCAATTTAAAATACGTTCCCTTGCGTTTAGCACGTTTGTGCTCTTAATTTTTTTTTTAATTTTTGAAAATTTTCGTTGTGCCGAACAGTAACACAAAAAGTTTTTTTTTTCGCTATTTTTTTTTTAGCGAATTCGGTAGTTGAAAAAGCGGTACAGTTTAGATCGGTAAACCATCTGTTATAATGAACAAAATATTACCGAATTTCTGTTGCACGATGAAACATAATGAACTTCATTACCGAATTTCGGTAAGTTTCTACCGAATTCGGAAATTTTCAGTTTACCGAACTGTTGAGCAGTTGGAAATTTGGTAAACTTTACCGAATTCGGTAAACATATCTAAGTGTGTTTGGGTTTTCGGCATTTTAGGTTAAAATTTTCGAAATTTGTTTAGTTTTTTTTTGCAATAAAAAATATTTCGGAAAGGGAAAGTATTCTAGAAAAAATCAGTACAGTCATCAGGGGTGACATTGGGTCATACAAAAATGTCGAAATTTGTATGACCCAATCTCACCCCCAGACTCATATCACCCCTGATGAAGGTAACTAAAAAAATTTGCTAAAACTTTCTTTTTTAGACATAGTTATTAGTTCTTCTCAAATGCTATATCAAGTAAGCCTTTACGGGTTTTTATGAAGCTTTTTTGAATATTTATTAAACTTGTTAAGAACATATTTCTTTAAAAGAATAATTTTTTTAAATTGCATACATTTTTTTAAAATTTGACTTGAAAATGCCTATAATTTGAAAAAAGACGCATTTAGAAAAGAAACGAAAAGTCGTTTGCGATTGAAAATTTTATTTTGCATCTTACCTCGAATTATGGATTGTGGAATTATGGAGGATGACCTTGTATGATTGGGTAAGTCTTTTTTTAAATTACCCCAAGAGTCTGAATTGATGCAAAATTGCTAGCTTTTTTTTCAAGCTTTTTGAACTTATTTAAAAACGAAATCAAAATCTGACATCTGATACTCACGAAAATACGCAATTGAGATAAAATTACAAAATTGAACGAAAAAAATATTCAAGCTAAAAAAGTGTGCTCTAAATCAGTTATCAGTCGATTTCAATATTTGTCATTATATACTATTTTTTCGAATATGCAATTATTCCCAAATCTACTTTTTGTGTTTAATAGTGAGATTCATATAGCATTTCGGATGACATCTTCGAATAAATGTATTAAAATATAAATGTATCTTTTAATTAGATTTTTTAAAATTTATTTCGAAATCATTCTAAAACCAAACAATTGGCAGCCCATTCGAGGGTTAACTAAGCCCGAAACCGACCCGAAATTGCCAGGAGCCGCCCCAATTTGGCGCTACAGAATGGTGCATTAATGCCTTTTACTAAAACACGAAACTACAAGAGAGGGGTCTGCTGATCATGCCTGCCATGCACTGAGTTCAGTGTGCGCAGCGTTTTGGGGCCTGAAGATGGCAAATTAATTTTACGCACGTCCGCACGTAATTACAGATCGTTTCAACTCCAAAACAGCAACCGAGGGGGGAGGCCTCGTGTGGTCAGTTGGGTTGGGGGTGAGTTGTGGGGGTGTTACCTGAAAACACCTCGTGCGTGATGCGACTCATTCATTATAATTTAGTTGTGAATGTTGGGATTTGCGCTGCCGATGGTAACGAAATGAGGAAGCCTCTAGGCGTTTTGAGCTGGAGGTTGGTTTGTGTTGTCAAGCGATTAATGCGATTGGTAAACATTTTGTTTAGATATCAGTGGTCGCCACATAAATTGAATAGGCAATGTTTGCGTTCCATGGAATGAGGCATCATTAACGATAATAATTGGTGCAACAATTTTCAATTGAAATAAATTAGTTTTATTTATTTTTCGGGGCAAATTTTAATCCCAATCATAAAATGTATACAAATTATTTGAGCTAATTAAAGTCATAATTGTGAACTTATTGGTATGAACAAATAAGGAAGACTATTTTATTTCTTGTTTCAGCACAAAGAAAGCAATATTGACATTAATACATTGCATAAAACCAGTAGAAGAAAAAAAATCAATAAAAAATAAAGAAATTGAAACCATTTCTAAGGTCAATTGAAATACACACCAAATTCTGAGGATCGTTTTCAGATTACTCTTACTGAAAATAGCTGCAGTTGCGTCTTTCAATTACGAAAAGTTTGATACCCCAACATGTACAGGTCATTGCTGAAATTTTTAAGTTATTGCAGTTTTAGTGAAAAAGTAGATTTTTTCTCGTTTTCGTCATTTTCCTGTTTTAAACAGTATTTTGAAAAACATTTTTTTCCCTAAAACAACCAAAAATATATTGTTTTTGCAATATGGGTATCAAATGATCAGTTTTTTTTCATAAATTTCTCATGTTAAATCACTTTTTTTAAATGCCCCAAATTTTCACAAAACTACTTATTTTTGAAAAAAATATTCCAAATTTCAGTTTTTACAATATGGGTATCAAACGATCAGGATTTTTTCATACTTTTTGAATGTAGCAACAATTTTTTTTTGAAAATTCACAAAACTGCGTATTTTCGAAAAAATACTCCAAATTTCAGTTTTTCACAATATGAGTATCAAATGATCGGGATTTTTTCATACATTTCGAAAGTTATAACATAAATTTGTGAAAATATCAAATATTTTCACAAAACTACGTATTTTCGAAATTTTGAGTATTTCCAAAAAAAATAGTTATTACATTCGAAATGTTTCAAACAAAAAATCCCGATCGTTTGATACCCATCTTGTAAAAACTGAAATTTTGAGTACTTTTTTCGAAAATAAGTAGTTTTGTGAAAATTTTGAGTGTTTTCAAAAATGTTGTTAGTACATTCGAAATGTATGAAAAAATCCAGTTCGTTTGATACCTACATTGTAAAAATGGAAATTTTGAGTATTTTTTCGAAAATAAGTAGTTTTGTGAAAATTTGAAGTATTTTTAAAAAGTGTTGTTAATACATTCAAAATGTGTAAAAAAAATCCTGATCGTTTGATACCCATATTATAAAAACTTAAATTTTGAGTTTTTTTTTCGAAAATCCGTAGTTTTGTGAAAATTTTGAGTGTTTTCAAAATATGTTGTTATTACATTCGAAATGTTTAAAAAAATCCCGATCATTTGATACTCATATTGTAAAAAACGAAATTTTGAGATTTTTTTTTTCAAAAATACGTAGTTTTGTGAAATTTTTAGTGTTTTCAAAAAACTGATTTTACATTCGAAATGTATGAAAAAATTCCAATCCAATTACTGTTATTGCAATATGGGTATCAAAATATTGCAATAACAGTAATTTTGAGTTTTTTTAGAGAAACATTGCATTTTCAAAATACAGGAAAAATACGTATTTTTGTGAAAATTTTCATGAAATTATAATTTTAATGGATAGCTGACGTCATCTCGATTCCAAAATACTATAATTTTTTATGTTTGCATTATTTTTCATACGATTAAAGCCAATGTCTCCCATATAGCCAAAATCCCATAAGCTCTGTGCTTCAGTTAAGCACTGGACCGTGCTTAACCGAGGCAGCTGAACGAATCAAAACCGGGACAGTGCAAAACCAAGGCGTGCAAAACCGGTGCATGACTGTATAAGTACTCGATTTCCATTTTTTACTAGTTTCTCTTTTTTACTTTTGGAGTTTTAACTTTTTTTCCATTTTCATTATTTTAGGATTTTAAGATTTTTCAGATGTTAATTTTAAAGTTTCAAGGCTTTTTTTCATTTATCAGTACTTACCTAGCATCTCATTTTTTCACATTTTTACTTTTAATTTTTTTTTTAATATTTAACTTTTTCACATTTTCATATCTCGAGATGGGATGAACTAAATTGCCTGTAATTTGGGCTGAAGACTCTCAAGACATATCCCGTGTGCATGACGAAGCCCGATATCAAAATTTTGCTTTTTAATAAATACAAGAATCAAAAACGGAAAGTTTTTTATGCGAAAAACACAAAAATATTTTTACCTTTTTTTTAAGTCAACTTTTTGAAAACCGGCCTTCGTCATGCACACGGAACCCGTTTAACGAGTCTTTACCAAAATTTTGAGCCGATTTGTTCTAGACAGTGTTAAGATATCGTGACACCCGTTTTTTTAAATTGCTAACCTCAAATAGCTATATCTCCGCAATGATACAACCAAATGTCTTCAAGTTTGTTTTGTTAACAGATGAAAATAAATATTTTAATGCCTTGAAACAGATTTGAAAAAAAAGTTGAAATCTGTGCTCATAACGACCTATGACTTTTTTTACCTACGTATGTAACCCCTTCACAACAGGAGTTGTATGATTTAAATGTATTACAGCGAGCTCTTTTCTATATTCTATTGCTCAACCTATTAAATAACACCCAACTGGGAGCACTGTCCAACTACTGCCCAGTTGGAAGTCGCACTCAGAGGTCATCGGCGTCGTCCGCCGTCACCAGCCGAGAGAGACCATCAAGAGTGTCAGGCACTAAATAATTGAATAACCCTCACGTCATTGCATTGCTTCCATCCATAGAGTGCCGATAATTGCAAATATTGATTGCACCATCCATCAAACGGCGCTTGCAACCGGCACCGGACACGATCCGGCAATTAGACCACATACGGCTCGAGGGAGGGCATGTCTCGCCTTCCCTCCCTTCTTACCCCCCTCTGGGGCGCCCTCGGACTTCCAACTGTCAAATGGCCGCTTGGTTATTGTTATTGTTTTGTTGCGAATTGCTGCTTGCAATTGTTGCGATGGTGACTTTTGCTAGCGACGCCATTGACGACGACGACGACGCCCTCTGGAGTTGAAACCCATTTCCATATTAATGATAATTGCAGCAAAAGTGCCATTACAATCGCGAGCAGCAGCTCTCCAACAACGCGATAGTGTTGTCAGCAGGACAAGGGCTGTCAGGGGTTAACTTTACTACACAGAACTATTTTAAATATTTTTTTAAGTTATTGAAGATCAACATTTCACAAACAAACAAAATCTTAACAATGAGGAAGTCATGCATTTTTTTTAATTGGGTTTATTTTGGACGTATTACGATCGGATTTTCCGCAAATTTTTCCAACAAAGTGTCCCGTTTTACCCCACGTCACCACTTGTCCATTCCCCAAAACAAAACAAAAAGTATTACGCTCTAGACTACCCCTGCCTGCCCCCAAAAAGTAACTCGCAATTTGTCCCCCATAATTCAGAGCCTGGAATCCACGGCGCGCTTCTTTATGGTTATGGTGCGCCCCATAAAAAGGTGATTTTATCGCTCAATTGGGTTCGTCCTGGTGTGGTGGAGAGAAATTAAGGCGGACCGAACAAGCGAAAAATAAATAAAACAAAAAATGTTTCAGGACACAACGCATTAAGCTTGACTGTGAGTCTTCTTCTTGTTCGTGCGATCGTTTGCGCCTAATGTTGCGGAACCGATTCGAGACTGAGTCGCCAAGTGTTTGCCAAGTTGGCCGAAATGTGCGCGATAATGAAGTTCAAAGTCGTTGGGGATGAGCATGTTTGACGACGGATTTCTTCAAAAATAACCTTATGAAATTCAAAATATTAAATTATTCATCGAAGAAAAGCTGCAGGACTTTAAACATTTTACTATGCCAATTAGAGGGAACCTTCAAGACACGGTACTGACCTCGAACTTTCCCGTCTGTGTTCCTCTGCTCTTATATTTCTTTGCATTTTCCACACGTTTTTCTGCTCGAACACACATACTCAGCTGTTTTGCAATAGGGTCCTCGAAAGAAGTGAAATTAGCTTTTAAATTCACTGTTTATTAATTTTGATAAAAAAAAATAGACTTAGCCTTCCTTATATTTCCAAGGATGTTGTTTATAAATATGAATATTTTAATGGTTTTTGAGTCTGCTGAGCAATTCTCTATGAAATAGGTCTTTATTTTAATTATAATTTTTGTATTTTTTAATCCGGCTGAAACTCTTTTGGTGCCTTCGGTATGCCCAAAGAAGCCATTTTGCATAATTAGTTTGTCCATATAATTTTCCATACAAATTTGGCAGCTGTCCATACAAAAATGATGTATGAAAATTCAAAAATCTGTATCTTTTGAAGGATTTTTTTTGATCGATTTGGTGTATTGGGCAAAGTTGTAGGTATGAATAAGGACTATATTGGATAAAAATGATACCAGGTAAATTTTTTTTGTTGATTTTTAATTTCACTTTTTGTCACTAAACCTTGTTTTGCAAAAAACACTATTTTTATTTTATTTTATTTTGTGATATGTTTTAGGGGACATCAAATGCCAACTTTTCAGAAATTTCCAGAATGTGCAAAAAATCTTTGACCGAGTTATGAATTTTTGAATCAATATTGATTTTTTTTTTAAATCGAAATGTTGGTCGCAACAAATTTTTCAACTTCATTTTTCGAAGTAAAAGCGAATTTGAAATCAAAAACTACTTTTCAAGTTATAGTCATTTTCAGGTAACTTTTTTGAAAATAGTCGCAGTTATTCATTTTTTTAATTTAAATATCATGTTTGCCCACTTTTGAAAAAAAAAAATGAAAAGCTGAGAAAATTTTCTATATTATGATTTTTTGAACTTTGCTGATACGACCCTTAGTTGCTGAGATATTGCCATCCAAAGATTTAAAAAACAGGAAAATTAATGTTTTCTAAGTCTCACCCAATAAACCATGTGGTCACCCCACCCCATAAACCATGTGGACACTTTTTTGGAAATCTTAACCCAATTTGATGCTGAATTTTTGAAAATAATCCAAAACAATGACAGTCTAAAACACATGGGTTGATGTGATTATTTTACATAGAAACCCAAAAAAAAATGACCAAAAATCGATATTTTGACACTTTGGCTCAATTCTAAGGGCAGATTCAGCAGGCAAAATTTCAAATTTCGGCAGGATTGTTATTTTTGCATCTTTTTAACCTCTTAAAGTGCACCGAACATCACTCTTATCTTAAACTTAACCCTGAATTGTTTGAAAAAAACTGATTTTTGTTTGCTCAGATGCTTTCTCTAAATTTGGTCGCGAGAAAAAATGTTAGCGTCTTCGGCAAAATTGCTTGGATTGACAAGCCTTGAAACTATTTAGAAGACAGCAAAATTCCAAAAAGAAATTCAAAAACAGAATTTCAAAAACACCCTAATCGTGACCCATCCTGGTTTTCAATCCAACCAAACGTTCGCCACGTTATAATAGTAAAGTTATCAATTGAATTAAATATTAGGCGCTTTAAAAAAGTTTTCGTTGTTCTTATTAAATAATAAAAAAAGGCCATGAACACTATTCAAATTACAAGTACAAAAGGGCAACACACAAATCGTATTTTAGGTGGGAAGCCATTTTTTTTTAATTTGCCACTAAAAAAATATTTCCAAAAAAGCATTTTTCCATACTTTTTTATATGTTTTAGGGGGCATAAAATAACATCTATTCACAAAATTACACAAAGGGCAAAAAATCAATCAAATCAAGTTATGATTTTGTGAAAAAAAGTTTTTTTAACAAAATATAAAGGGTCTAAAATATTTCAGAATTAAAATGAAATGTTAACAATGTTGTACCGTTTTCAAGTTATTTGCCATTTTTAAGATTGCTTCGCGGTTTTGCAATTTAAAAAATAGTGCCTGCATTTCGCCTATTTTTGAAAGGCTGTTATCACCGTTATCTCGGGAACCAATGGTCCGATCTTTAAATTAAAAAAAAAGTAAATTTAGTGAAATTTTCTGCTCTTTTCATAAATTTCTTTTCGGAATTTTATTATCTAAAAAATCTTATTATAGCACTTGTATTTAACATTCTCAAATGTAGGGCAAGATTTTAAAATTTCGAAGTATTTTGTATTGAAAAGAGCAGAAAATTCATTTTTCTAACATTGAGTTATCGATGGTCAAAACAAAGGTCAAAAAACGAGGCAACACCGAGAAAATTTCATTTTTTGCTGTTTTTTTTTTTATCATTGCATGGTAAATGGTCATATCTCAGCAACCAAAGGCCGTTTCAACTTAAGTCAAAAAAGCAAAATGTAGGTAATTTTCTCAGTTTTTTGATTTTTTTGTTCAAACATTGGCAAACATGGCCCTTTGTTAAATTGAAAAACGGTGAACTGCTTTCAAAAAGTTGCACCAAATGAAAAGTATTTTTGAATGCAAATTTAATTTAAAAAAAATTAAATACATTATTGATTATTTATTGAAAAACCACTTATTCAAAAAATCATAATTTCATCAATGATGTTTGGCTCAAACAAATTAAAAAAATATCAATAAAAATAGTGTTTTTTGGAAATTCACTTTTAAGAGCGAGTCCACGAACAGGGCATACTCTTTGTATGGGACGTCGTTTGGACCTCACCAATCTGCCTGAAATTTTCAGGGGTTGTTTGTACATATAAAACTAGCATCTGGCCAAAATATGAGCACTCTAGGTCAACGGGAAGTGGGGCAAATCGGGACATAAAGTTTGAAGGTTCAAAAACGTCAAAAATCTTAAAAAGGCTATAACTTAGGCAAAATTCAATTTAATTTCAAAATTCAAAATGCATCTAAAAGGGCTTGAAAAATGCAACAAAATGCAGGGTAGAGCATCCCAATTGGTCTAAAGGGAGTTATTGGCATTTTAGTGAAATAATAGCATAATTTTCAAACTCAAATAAAAAAGTTTTCCATCCAGATATCAACTCGGTTTGACGGGACATCTGGGACTACCATCTGAGACTGAGAACGCTTTGGGTAAGGCAGTTAAACATATTAAATAGACACTTTTACTTTTAGTGAATTTTTTGGTTGTAAATTTTTGCTCGGGGGACCCCTTAGATCAAATTTTCCGGTGATAATTTCATCATATTCGTGTTTCTGAGACAATTTCACAATAGAAACATGCACAAAAATGTTTATTTTCATCCATTTTAACCCTTTAAAAAATGAAAGTAAAAAAAATTAAGAAGCTGCTTTTTTTCTGGTGTCATCTAGTATCCTTGGAAACGAACTTGATTTTCAATAAAAGTGAATCGAAGATTTTTTTAACTTTCATTTTTGAAAGGGTTAAAATGGATGAAAATAAACATTTTTATGCATGTTTCTATTGTGAAATTGTCTCAGGAACACGAATATGATGAAATTATCACCAGAAAATGGGATCTAAGGGGTCCCCCGAGCAAAAATTTACAATCAAAAAATTCACTAAAAGTAAAAGTGTCTATATAATATGTTAAACTGCCTTACCCAAAGCGTTCTCAGTCTCGGATGGTAGTACCAGATGTCCCTTACAAGTTGCAGGTCGAACCGAGTTGATATCTGGATGGAACACTTTTTTATTTGAGTTTGAAAATTATGCAATTTTTTCACTAAAATGCCAATAACTCCCTTTAGATTTAACCAATTGGGATACTTTACTCGCATTTTGTTGCATTTTTCAAGCCCTCTCAGATGCATTTTGAATTTTTAAATTAAATTGAATTTTGCTTAAGTTATAGCCTTTTTAAGATTTTTGACGCTTTTGAACCTTCAAACTTTGTGTCCCTATTTGCCCCACTTCCCGTTGACCTAGAGTGCTCATATTTTGGCCAGGTGCTAGTTTTATACGTACAAACAACCCCTGAAAATTTCAGGCAGATTGGTGAGGTCGATGCGAGATGGGTATGCTTTGCTCGTGGACTCGCTCTTAAGTATCAAAAAGAGATGTAAACGAATTTTTAAAATCCGAGTAATTTTTTTTTTTTTGTGTTGTCATAGATCGAGTTTCAACAAAATTTAAGTTTGGATAAGTAGTTCAAAAGTTATGTATACAAATGTGTTTTTTTTTGCAAATATCCGGATGTTAGATAAATGACCATAAATCGTACCAAATATCATCCTGTTATATATCATTGGATAGGTAATCAAAAGACCTTAAAAACGAGTCCAAAAGAACGAAGATCATTAATCGAAGGATGCGCGCGATACTTCTTGAACCTTCACCTAAAACGATGGTTTGTGAATGATCGTGCGCCTCCATCAAAATATATAAAAAAAACTTAAAATTGGAAAAGTTCAAAAATCGCTTAGTTAAATATTTCTAGATCACGGATATTTAAAAAGGACCCTTTAAGCGTCCTTTCGACGAAGAAACATTTTAGGTACATTGATTTGCAATAATATTCTCATGCAGCCATGCGCGATATATGTTTTTTTTTTGCTGAACTATTTTCAATTTTTTTTAAACCTTTTGAAAAGCTGTTTAATGTTTACGGCTCACTTTCTAAAAAGTCATAATCAATTTATTTGCATCAATTTCAAATACATTTATAAAGTGGCATATTATTTTAGTGAACAATCGATATCTCTATTATCGCACCTTAAGATTGCAGCTTCATATAAAACAAGTAAAATTAAATAAATTTCAAGAAACTATTTCAAATATTCCATAATTTTTTCCTCGATAGCTCCCCATTTCCATCCGGTCCCCGGTCGATTGCATTGTTATTGGCGGCTGAAACGAGGACATTTTCGAGATCACCTCCCCCCAGTCGCTCTCTGGATCATGTCGAAAAGTGTGCAAGGTAGGTCAGCTTGCGGAAAAAAGTAGAAGAGAATGTGGGGGAGGTCGAAACACAATACATACTAAATGTAATTCTGCTTGCTCGGTGACGGGAAAATGGGTCCAGGAGAGTGCCAAAGAAAAGCAAAAATCGTGGCAGAAAAATAAGAGCCCTGCGAGGAAATTTGCTCGCTATAAATAGCAAAGTGGCTCTCTTGAGCTATTGGAGCCTCTTTTGCTTTTTTATCTATTCGTTTTCCTTTTCTTCTTTTTTTTACGGGAAGGAAAAGTGTAAAATGGAGAGGAAAACCAGCTGGTGGGAAGTTGCTGAGGGGTGAATGTTTCTTTTTTGTATTTTTAAAATTTGTTTAAATATTTTCTTATGTTGACAAAAAAAAACTAAATTGAGTTTCGATGATTCTAACATGTAAACCATAGATAGTCCCAATACAGGAACTTGCCCAAGGCGTCTAAAGGTGCGAACAATCCAGAACAAATTTCTCACGTCAACCCTTGTTCTTTCTTACCCCCGTGTGTTGCCTCCAGAATCGGTAATGCGATTAACCGGTAAAAGCAATTGTTTGCTGCGGCTTAGGCAGTTACGTGAATTAGGTTACATTAGCGTGAGCTGGTTAAGAGCAAAAAAGGCTTTCCCTTAATTTAGTTTGGGTGCTCGATTTGGGTTCCTTTTTTTCAGAATCGGAAAAGAAAACAAATTGAGCTGGTGTTAGCTCTGGAATAATTTAGTAGAACCTTCTTAACTCAATAAAGATTTTGCGGAGGGTTTGAATAAAATCACAATTGAAAATCTAAATTCTTTAAAAATAAACACAAATAATAAATCGCATCTAACTCCGTGTTATTAATTGCAAAGCAGCTTAGTAATGGCGATGCTAACTTCCATCCATAACAATGCCGTCGGCGTGATTCCACTGCTCCCCACGTGAGATTAATTCCCGGCTGACTTTTCGTCATTAACAAGAAGCGCCAGCGACTAACAGTCGACGTCAAATCCTGCCAGAGCTGACACGACTAAAATTATTATCTATTTTTCTCTTCTTTCCAGGGGACACTCCGAGAAAAATCTCAACTTGAAAAACAAGAAAATTTATGAAAAAAAAATTGTTTAGATACTTGAATTTATTTTAAAACTTGATTGATTGTTAAAAGAAAATCACAAAAAAAAACAAATGTTTTTCCCTCCGTGCTTGCGCACAAGGGGGTTGTCGTTGGAGGGCAACGTCCAGATGGTGCCATTCAGTCAGGAGGGAAACGGAGGGAAAAATATTTTCACGTCCCAGCTAATGAAAACAAATGGGCTAGATATTTATGAAAGATGACTGAGCTGTCCATAACTCATCGTGTCTCCCCAGGGGGGGTGAAGTTGGCAGTTGGTGAGGGGAAAGTTTGGCCCCTCTTCCCTACTTCCTAACATGGCACCCGCCTCCGGCGGAGGAAATGCACTGATTGAACACATGTGTGTGTGTGTGTTTGAGTGCAGCCATTTTGTGTCTGGTGATGGCAGGAGCGAATGAGCGAAAAAATCGAATCTGATCAACTGCATAATTCAGCAGCACCTCGGGAGAAGTGATGCGGCGTAATTGTCAGACTGATTCCATCAATTACAGCACTTTCGGGTGATGGGTTTGACAGGACATTGAATTCGATTCCTAGAAGAAGGCAGATTAAATTTTGCAGTGTGTTTGGAGCGTCTTCTAATGTCATTTAATTTTAAGTCATTTATATCATTGATTGATTGAGATTGAGATATCTGCCCTTTGTAAAGACTAATTTAAGAATTTTCCATTATTTTCCCTATTCCCTGATGAAGAGTCAGTTGGTGAAGAAGCTGTACAACATTGCGAACAAAAGTTGACGCTTTTCAAAATTTTTGATGCACACTACAGCAAAACAAATTCGCTTATATTTTTTTTGTCAAATCTTTTTTTTTAAACTAATAATTGCAAAACAACTGAACTAGTTTAAAATGCATTTGAAACGCATTTTTTTATTAAAATGCTCAGACTTTTTTTTATGTCAACTCATTTTTTTTTTGAAAAAAATAGATGATTTCAAATCAACTGTACGGAACTATAATGCATTTTCCGAGATTTTTGTCTTTGTTTTTCAAATTTTTATATTTAAAAAACAATAAAAAAAACATGAAGTCCCACTTTGATAGGCCACGTTTTTTATACACGATGTCTTTCCAGAAAAAATAATTTCTTACATGTTCTAGAGTTAAGTGTATTTTTTTAATTTCCTACTTTTCAAAATATTTTGGGAATCTGATGTAACATCTGATTCTGGAGATACGATTTTTGAGTTTTTTTCTCAGTATCGTCTATTTTTCAATTAATGATTTTTTGGAAACTATCGGTTCCCTTGTCAAAGCTAAAAATTTAAACTTTTGTGTTTTTTTTTTGTTTTTTTTTTTTACAAAAAAATAATTTCGTACTGTTAAAATCAAGAGTAAACTTTTGAAATGGCAAAAACTAGTGCGTCCATCCTGGGAATTCCCGGATGAAATTCCCGGGATTTTTCCAAAACCGGGAATTCCCGAATCCTGGGATTTTTTATAATTTGTCCCGGGAATTCCCGAAATTGAAAAAAAAAATTAAAATATGTTCTACCTACATAGTAATTACAATTAATTGATTAATCGATAAGAATTTTAAAGCATTAAAATTTGTATTTGCCTATATCAGCATTAATTTGGCTTATTTGGGAAAATTGTTAAAATTTTAGTTTACGGATCCGCAAATTGCCGACTGGGTATTATATTTACGTGTACTTATGAGTTCAAATTTGTAAAAAAATATCATATTAAATTATTTTTCATCAAACACCGGCAACACCGAAAATGTGAACCCGATGAAAATTTTCCAGAAGCTGATAAAAATTTACCACTTCCTGATGAAATATTACACATTTTTTCGACACAAATCTTTCACCATTCCCTGATGAATATAACCATCATTTTTTATATGTACCTATTTAAGATAATTTGTAAAATATGTTTTATATAAAGCATGAAATTCAAAACTTATCTAAAATTTTACATTGACTGGCATCAATTTATTTGTTGTTGAAATTTGCAAGCTTTTCAAGTCATGTCATTAAAAAAAAATATACAGTATAAATATATATTGAATAGTTAATTGCCTATTAAATTGAAAAATGCATATTATTTCAATATTTCAACACAGCCATTTAGTCGCCATCTTGTATTCAGAAATTTTGAATCACTTTAGAGTAATTTAGGGGTTATACTTAAACTCAACAATCAAAAATAAGACAGCGAAAAAAAAATAGTTTTTTTTTGTGATTCTATTATCCAAGGTTTCGATTATCCGAAGTATAATTTTGCTAAGGCCTTCGGATAATCGAGTTTGGACTGTAAATGAAATATATTTATGAAAGACTTTTTCTAATAAGAATCACATTGAAATTAAAATCCAAAGCACGACAAACTACAAAAACAACAATTTTTCCCTGGAATTCCGTGATAATCTATATCACGGAATTTCAGGGATTTCAAAAATATTTTTCCCGTTTCCCGGGAAATTCAAAACCCGGGAAAATGGGACGCCCTAGCAAAGACAGTTATATTAAATGTTGAGCTTATTTATTTGACTTCTTTCATAAAAAATGATTGAAAAAAGCAGGCAATTCCTCAAAGGTTTTCAAAATTGAAAATAACATTTTATAATTTTCGAGATGTCGCAAGTTGGAAATGAGGACTGATTAGATAACAGTGCGCAGTGTTCGGAATAGCAAAATTAAGTGGAATAAATTGTTAACTCCTTTATTTGACATCCTAGCCAAATGGTGTCTTCGGAAGAGTTGTTCTACTTGATAAGGGCCACCTTTTGAAGTCATTGACATATAGCGTGACGACCTTCCAGGGTGCTAACCAAACTACCAAACGTTTTAGGGCTTTGGTGTCTTAGGCAAAGTTGTAGAGGAGAAAATTTCATAAAAGTTTGTCGAAAATGCAAAATTTCTAGCTCTTGATCTACACGAAATATACGCCATTTTTTGCACACATTTTTAGAATCAAATCACACATTTTGCCAAAGACGGCAAAATGCTTTGAGCTTTTATCGAGAAGTAATAAGAATTTTTGAGTCATTTTGAGCCTTTTTTCATGTTTTCAAAATGCCGAATTTTGACGCAAAACCAAACAAAGCATCTGACAGACCACACTTTCAACTGCATTTCGGGAAAATATCTCCATTTTTTTAAATATGTACTGGGGTAGGCCACACAAAGTCCATATTTTGGAAAAAAAAGTTTTTTTTAATAATTTTTAGAAAAAAGTTACGTTCAAAATTCTTATTTTAAATTCCGGGGGGACTTTGATAGTCATAGTTTTTCCTGTTAAAATCATATTTAAGATGTTCAAACTTTATTTGTACGTTAAATGTACCATCACTAAAGTAGCTGATATAATTTTAAAGAAAAAAAAAATCAATGTTTATATTTAGTTAACTAAGGTTATAAGTTTTTTAACAAAATACATATAAATTTTAGGTCAAATTGTTAAAAAATCGGAATTTTGCCTGAAATTTGTTTAAACTAGCTTGTTTATAAAATAATCGATTTATATTGCATTTTATACTGAATTCGAAGCACAAATCACAAGTTTTCACATTTTACATGAAATTTGTTCAACTGAAACTGCCTATAAATTTTGAGTTTTTTTTAATTGTGTTTCAAAAACACATATTTTTTATTATTTACAAACTTATTTAATCTTCTCCTAGTGGAAAATTGTCCAAAATCCAAAAATGCATTCCGTTTTCCGATTCAAAATCATGTTCATTGAGAAATTCATGACACTTTGAGAAGCTTAAAATAATGACTTTCATCAACATTTTCTTAACAATGGTTAACTAACTTTTTAAACCTTTTAAACATTTTACGAAAAGTTCTGCTTGACGTATTTTGAACACTTCTCTACCACGGTCAGTCATTTTTCATTTTTTAATTTTTCATTGACAACACGCTTTTGTAGAACAGCAACCGAAACATTAAATCCTCAGTCCAATTTTGGTTCTTATGGCAAATTTAACGTCCTTTCAGAATCTGTAAAAATATTGATGCGTTTTTTATTTTCGAGTTACAGCAAAAAATACTGATAAAAGAAACGTCAAACCTTTGTATCGTCACGGCAGAATGTGTCTTTTAGATGTCTCAATTTGAATTTGATTCGAATTATTCACCAATATTATACGGAATCACATTGAAAACGAGGTACTAATCGGAAAAAATATTTTTATGGCGCATTTTCGCATTGCACAAAATCGATTTTTTCCGAAGTTAATTATGGATAAAGTTTCATTAAAAAAATATATCGATTTCAAAAACGTTGTGACTTATTTATATGATCTTGTAAAGTTACAAAAAGAAGATTTGTTTGTTTTGAAATAAATAAATAATGGACCTTATTGCGTTCTGCAGATTCGAAAAGAATTTCAATATTTACATTTCATTCATAATTCAAAATAAAAAATTGTGACTAAAATCTTAAATTTTATCATTCATTTTCCACACAGTAAAAAAAAGGTAATATTACATCTGGGAAGGGGCTCTTTAGTATCAGAAAAAAATTGTAATTTTACCACTTTTCTGATGTGATGTCACTTTTTCAGTCGGAATTGAGGTAAAATTACATCACAAAAGAGGTAATATTCAACCTTCCAAATTTACATAGTTTTTTACTGTGCAGTTCAATTCTATAACTCCCTTGTCATAATAAATTTTCTCAAATGTTTCGGCAAAAGCCTACCAGCACCCAACACAAATGTGGCACTGTTCTAGGCCCAATTCACAAAACCGGAACCCAATTGAGTGTATTGCGCACAGAGTCCGTGCAAGATGTACATGCTAAAGAGACACCACCCAGTAACTCCACGTGGAATAATTTATGTTTAACCTGCCGGGCTGGCAAGTTGACAGTGTGTGTCGTATCCACCCACGCAGTTTCGTGGTCTTTGCCGGGATTTAATCGTGCTCCAATTCCTGGGAAGAGGGTACCGTCGTCATCGGAGTCAGAGCTTCGGGATGTTTTCATAAATTAAAGGGGTAGACGCGGTGTGATGAGAAATTAAAATTATGAAGACAGTTAGTACAAATTGAATCAGCTGGCTCGTGGTTTCCCAGCTATTTTCTCAGAGCTAATCGTTTCGGTAAATAGTGCAAAACGGAAGTATTATTTTTAGGGAAGACGCTGGGGACTGAGAGCAAATACGACTGCTAAGTGAAAAGATAAATTTATGTTTCAGCTCAACACGCTTCCCCCTCAAATGATAGTTTAAATCACAAATCATGGTGGAGCATAAGAAAACAAAAAAAGAAAACTCAATTGTTTAGTCAAGTTTTCTCGTTTTCAGCACACGAAACGAAATCATCTTCTCCCTGCCATTAAGGTACCAGCTGGCAGTTGTCATTAGCATTCAGCAAGTTTGGTTGAAAGCACGAAACGGAAAAGTGCAGGAAAACTTGAAACTCTGAAGTGTTTGCTGGGAAAATTTGCAACAAAATGCATTATGTTTTTTCACTTTTAAAGTTTTTTTTTGCAGTCAGTGTTGTGTGCAGTTTTGAAGAGTTTTTTTTTTGTTTTATGAGAAGTTTGTTTTGTTGGAACGAATTGCCCACTGATGCAATATTAAGAGACTATCATCAAGGGATTTTCTTACTTGTTAATAATATGCCACTGAGCAATTTTCTAGGAAATCGGCCCATTTTTTATAAATATTTTGAATTGAATGAAACATTTAAAGGCTTTCCTACAACCCTTACTCTATTCTTTACTTTCAAAGACTTTTCTTTTAAAACTTTGTAAAGAACTGTTAATGTTTGATAGAATAGAAACACCAGCAATAATATTACGAAAAAAAAACAAGAATAAATTATTATTGCAGAATGGAAAATCTTGAATATATGTTACAGAAACAAGTATAAATAATAATGAAAAATATTAAATTCTTTAAATTTAATTCGAATTAAGTTTTTTTTATGCATAAAAGTTTCGAAGAACAAATTATTATGAACTTACACAAATATTACAGAAACATTAATAAAAGTTATAAAGAACATAATTATGTGAAAAAAGGCAAAAAATTAATAAAATTTCACATAAAATTGAACAAATTATTTAGAAAAAAAGATTTTTTGCCAAGTTGAAACAAAAAACAAACTGCTCAACATGAATCGAAAAATACTTTAAAATATCACTTGAAACAAGAATACATTTTTTTGACAGACTAAAGAAACTCACAGAAAACAGTATTTATTTTTAAAGAACGAACCCAAAGAAAAATGAAAAGATATCAAAATATTACTTATTTCAAGAAATCAAAAAAAAAGAAATCATGAACCTTTAATTATTTGTAAAAAAAATGAATGAGATTTTTTCAAATAGCTTTTTCACCTGAATTTTTGAGAAAAATCGTGCATTCAAAACAGTGCTGAAAATTTGACCTGTTCAACACTCAAATGAAAGCTGAAAAGTACTTAAAACTACTCGCTTTTCCTATCATTCTCGAACGACAAGACAGCCTTCTTTTCTCTACCAAAAGTAACAGAATCTAAAAGATTCAATACAAGGACTGAAAAGTAATATTTTTCAGCCTTGAAAAGGTTAGAGTTAAGTAATTTTAAAAAGCATTTAATTTTACAGTCTTGCCCCGGTAAAAATACGTCCAAAATACGTCATTTTGTGAAAATTTTGAGCATTTTCATTACATTTTATAACATTCGAAATGTATGAAAAAATTCCGACTGTTTGAAACTCATATCGTGAAAAACCGAAATTTTGAGTATTTTTTCGAAAATACGTAGTTTTGTGAAAATTTTGAGTATTTTCAAAAAATGTTGTATTTACATTCGAAATGAATGAAAAAATCCCGGTCATTTTATACCCATATTGTGAAAAACTGAAAAATTAATTATTTTTTCGAAAATACGCAGTTCTGTGAAAAAATTGAGAATTTTCAAAAAATGCTGTTATTACATTCGAAATGTATGAAAAAATTCGGATCATTTGGTGCCCATATCGTAAAAAACTAATTATTTTAGATTTTTTTTCGAAAACACGTAGTTTTGTGAAAATTTTGAGTACTTTCAAAAAATGTTGTCTTTACATTCGAAATGTATGAAAAAATCCCGATCATTTGAAAATCGTATCGTGAAAAACTGAAATTTGGAGTATTTTTTCGAAAATACCAAGTTTTGTGAAAATTTTGAGTATTTTCAAAAAATGTTGTATTTACATTCGAAATTCCCGGTCATTTTATACCCATATTGTGAAAAACTGAAATTTTGAGTAATTTTTCGAAAATACGCAGATTTGTGAAAAAATTGAGAATTTTCAAAAAATGTTGTTATTACATTCGAAATGTATGAAAAAATTCCGATCATTTGGTACCCACATCGTAAAAAACTAAAACCTTGAGATTTTTTTCGAAATTTTGTGAAAATTTTGAGTATTTTGAGTATTTTCAAAAAATGTTGTCTTTAAATTCGAAATGTATGAAAAAATCCCGATCATTTGATACCCATATTGTAAACAATTGAATTTGGAGTATTTTTTCGAAATACGTAGTTTTGTGAAAATTTAGACTATTTTCAATAAAAAAATTGTATTGCATTCGAAATGTCTGGAAATAACTTGATCATTTGATACCCATTATAATTATCTTGAGATTTTTTCAGAGAGCAATTCTCTACCAAAACCGGAAATGGATTTTATTTGTATTTCTAGAGTTTTTTTTGGAAAAGGTCTTATAAATATATGAAAGAAAATAGCTTACAGGTCCTTTAAAAAAAACAATGGATTTTTTTATAAGGCTCAAACCTACGACCAAAGAAGCTATTTTGTGTCATTGGTTTACCCATACAATTTTCCATACAATTTTAGCAGCTGTCCATACAAAAATGGTATGTTAATATTCAAACATTCAATATTACGCCCTTTTGAAATGATGGTCTTGATTCAAAAATATTGTTTTCGAAAAGATCGAAAGATTTCACGAATGTTTCATGTTTTAACACTGAAAATCGGACCATTAGTTGCTGAGATATCGACATTGGAAAAAGGTGGGTTGTTTGGGTGAGACTTAGAAAACTTCAATTTTCGTGTTTCTTTTTCTTTAAGCCGCTGTATCTCAGCAATCAGAGGTCCAATCTTCAATGTCTGTTAGACTTTTTTGAACTTAAAAAAAATATATTTTGAGAAATGGTCACTCATGGTCACCATTTTTAAAAATCGAAAAACTGCAAATATTTCGCTAAAATTAAATTTTCGGTGGCTATATCTTGAAAACGGAGCCCTTTTTCAAAAAATCTGTAAAATAGTTTTCGATTGCAAATTCAATTTTGCATAAAAAATTAGGTCAAAATTTGTTTTTGTATGAAATTTCGATTTTTTCCAAAAATCACTATTTTTTCAAAAAATCATAACTCGGCGGCAGATTTTTTGACCATATTTCTCTATGGCTCAAAAGTTGCGGATTTTTGTCCGATAAAACATATCAAAAAATCTCGAAAATCAAAAAAATACGTATTTTGGGAAATTGTGTTTTTGTGTAAAAAAAATTAATTAAAAAATCTGCAGATTTGTTTTTTTTTTCGTGTGCCTTTTTTTTTCAATAGTCCTCAACAATACCTACAACTTTGCCGAAGACACCAAATTGATCAGAAAAATCTCTCAAAAATTTCAGCTGTTTGAATATTTACGAACCATTTTTGTATGGACAGCTGCCAAAATTTGATCATAGGGAAGGCCCCCACAAAGTTTGAGCCAAATCAAAAATTACAAAAAATAAAAATGGTCGAAATCGGCCGATTTCGTAGAGAATTGCTCTAGAGAAAAAATGCATTTTCAAAATTTTCATGTAAATATAATCGCAATGGATAGCTGCCATCATCCCGATGCAAAAACACTATATTTTTTTTATGTTTGCATTATTTTTCATACGACTATGCCAATGTCTCCCATATTGCCAAAATCCCATAAGCTCTGTGCTTCAGTTATGCACGACTCGGTTTTGCATATGCGGTGCTGAACCGAGACATGTCTGTATTCCGAATAGCCATATCAGTCAGAAGATTCTTTCTAAAAGTACTTTTTTGCAATTCCACTGTGAAACTGTCAACTTTTCCTGCCCTTCTGGAGAAACGAAACGGCCTACTTTTCCCTACCAAAAATAACAGAATGGAAAATTAATACCTTTCAATAACATTGCTGAAAAGTTCTACTTTTCAGCACTGAAATGGGTGCTGAAAAGTTGAACTTTTCAGCACTAGTATCGAAAAGTAACATTTTTCAATATTGTTTTGTTTTGAACGATGAATTTACTAAACACATGAATGTTTGACATAAAATTCCATTAAATAAGCGTTTTTCGGAATTGCAAAAAATGTTGTAAGCAACTCGTTGCAAAACTTGATTTTTTCAGCACTCGTCGTATTGATTCAACTCGGTAAACCTCGTTGGATAAATGTACAACTCGTGCTGAAAAAATCTTCTTTTTGCAACTTGTTGCATAAACTACTATTTAAGGAATTAATCAATAATGCGAAATGTTTTTAACACTCAAACGCTCGGGTAGTCATTTGACCCCTATTTTTTTTTCTTAAAAATCTCATAACTTTTGGTAGAATTGACCAAATTGGATGCTTCCGGTTGTAAAAGATCCAGTTTTGTCTATATTTTGAACTGTCAGATGGGGGACAAATATGGTCAATTTTTACCGGAGATATTCCGGATTTCGTTGGGGTACCTCGGCCCTCCTATGTGGGTTTTTGGTCAATAGAACAAAAACCACTTCACAGAACAATGCTGGAAATGATGCAAAACTTCAAGGCATCATTCTAATACATCATCCAGAAAAAATAATTGACATGATTAAGTCCTACGTGGCACCGGAACCGGTTCCATTTGGGCACCAATCGACATCAGCTCAGTGAACCGTTTCCGGTTGGAACCTGTTTCGGTGCCCGAAGGTCTTGGCCATGCCATGTATCTATGCAGGATGATGTATTAGAATGATGCCTTGAAGTTTTGCATCATTTCCGGCATTGTTCTGTGCAATGGTTTTTGTTCTATTGACCAAAACCCCAAATAGGAGGGCCGAGGTACCCCAACGGAATCCGAAATATCTCCGGTAAAAGTGGACCATATTTGTCCCCCATCTGACAGTTCAAAATATAGACAAATCTGGATCTTTTGCAACCGGAAGCATCCAATTTGGTCAATTCTACCAAAAGTTATGAGATTTTTAAGAAAAAAAATAGGGGTCAAATGAATACCCGAGCGTTTGAGTGTTAATGGACTAAAGGAATAAATGGCTACAATGTCATTAAACTTACAAAAAAACAAAAAAAGGATTTTTTTTTAAATTAGGCTTTATAAATGTTTAAAAATTTCAACTCAGAATAACTGGTCAATGATTCGTGCTGCTGCACGAATTGGGACAAGGCACTGTCCTGCAGCTGATCACCGGACACCGGAGTAACGTGACAGCTCAGTGGCCATTATCACACCTTTCCTCGTTGCCCGGCCAGCAGCTGATTGATGTCCTCCATTGTGTTGTCCAGTCCAGTCCAGGAACCATCCAACACAATCACACACACACAAGTGTGTGTAATATTTAAGCGTTATGCAGTGCTGCCAGTTTCGGAGCCTGACGTGTCCTTTCCCAGGGGGACCATCTTTCCCGTGTACCCCGAACAACGACGACGACGCTGCATGACCCCATTTCGGAGTCTGATGGATCTGTTCCGGGGGAGCGAGTCCGGGAACAAAGAAAAATCTCCACTTGCCGGCGTCGTTCTGTGTCCTGCTCTCTCTCTAGCCTGCAAGTGTGTTCCATTTGGAGCTAAAATCCATTTCATTCAGCTTCATGCTTTATTCAAACTAAAGCCGGTTGTTTGCTAAAAATAACGTTTGCAATCAACATAGACGAAAGGCAAGCTTTCGATATTCAAATTCATGAACCACCCTAATTTAGCCAACCATGTACTTCGATTGTGTGTATTTTGCTGTCATTTATCGGCCACCATGTCGAGCGCTGAAGAGAGAAGAATAACACCTTATCACTGATCTCACCGTCTGTCGTGTGACGTGGGAGGATTTATGTAAGTGTGTGTAGGTGGGGACCAGTCAAATCGGAAGTTGGGCAGAAATGGGTCATCCTGATGGGCCCTAGCCTGGCCATGGTCAAACAATGTTGGCTGCCTGGAACGGAAAACGAGCGATTTATCAGTCTGATCCTCTGATAAATAGTATTATTCGGCTAGTTGTGACACATAAATCCTCATTTGTGCTATCTGTTTGAATTTCAAATTAGTTTATGATTTTTTTACTTCAGCCGTGTTCAGGAGAGTTTTTAAAGCCACTTTTAATCTTCCAAAAACTTTTCTTCTCTTGTTATAGGTTTTGATTCTATAATTTTGAGTATTTTTATTTTCAATTTCCTTGTTTAGTTTTGTATGTTTTTGTTTGTATAGGCCATTCTACAACCTACAAACATTAACTTTTGCCTATTTGCTGTTTTACATATTTTCCTGCTTTTTAGAATTTAGAATGAACATTTGTTTTATTAAAAATTTAACCATTTAACCGTCATAACTTAAGCTTTACCAGTTACAGCAAAAGTTACAGCATATTTATTTTGAGAATTTTAGACAACTACACAGCCCAAGTTGACCCCTGAAAAAAACAAAAAAAAACAAAACATTGGAAAAGTCACCGAGAACAACTCAAATCACAAAACCCATAATAAAAAAAAGCTTTTTAAAGATCTGAAATATTGTTTAACATTTTTATTTCTGACGGACTTTCAAAAACTTTTTTTGCAATTCCGTATTGAAACTACTTACTTTTCCTGTCATTCTTGAGCGACGAAACGGCCTACTTTCAGTACCAAAAATAACAGATTGGAAAATTTATACTTTTCAATACCAGTGCTAAAAATTCAAACTTTTAGGCACTGGTATTCGACATAAAATTCCATTCGAAAAATGTTTCCAGAATTGCAAAAAAAAAAAATGTGTAAGCAACTCGTTGCAAAACTTGATTACAGCACTTTTTTTTTGTAACTAAGGCTGTTGCAAATATTTTTTGAAGTTTATGTCCCTCGACTCAGACCAAAGTCTAGGGGGGGAGGGGGGGGGGGGGTTAAACAAATAAAAAAAATGTAGAAAATTTAAATAACAAGTCAGGGTTTCAAATTTTTAACAAAAAAAGTGTTTTAAAATGCGTTATACACCTGCCCAGTTGTTTTGCAATCATTAATTTCCAAAATATCAATGTATTGACGAAAATTTTATCCATAGCGAAAAAAAAAATATTTTTTCGGTGATATACATCGGAATTTCATAAAAATCCAAAACATTTTTAAAAGAGCCCAAACATGCTAAACATGACAATGCAGAAAAATGCATTTTAGATTGTTTTCAGCTGATTGGGCTTCTATTTTCAGGAAAATTTTGAAGTTTTTTGGAAAAAAAGTTTTGCCCCCTGATTTTTTGAACCAATTTAGCGTAACTTGTCGCATAAATGTACGACTGGTACTGAAAAAATCTTCTTTTTGCAACTTGTTGCATAAACTATTATTATGATTTCATCATGGGTTTGGCGAGCAATCATTTTCAATTTCATTTCAAAATGCTGTTTATTTTTTGTCTTCTGATAAAACACATTTGACCGAATGTGTATTTTTTTTTTTGTAGTTAATTCAGAATTTGAACTTATTTCATTCTTTGCAATGATTTTGAAAAAACTCACAAGAATAAACCTATTATTCATGTTTATTCGGTGTACTAATCATAATACAATTTGCTTAACTAATGACAAATGCAGAGTTTTGGAAAACTTATGGCTACAAATTATTTCAAATACAATCATTGGATGAAAAAAAATACAGCAAAATTTAATCGATTAAGCGAGAGCAGGAAAACTGTTCAAAACAATTGCTACAAACCTATTATTTTAAACGAAAAATAGTCAAATTCGACAAAATTTTCTTTTCAGGAACTGTTTATGTATTAAATACTGTAAAAACTCTTAAATATATATTAATGCCCTAATTATCCAAAAGAATAGAAAAGTTAAAAAAAATACTCATTTCAATAAAAAAAACAACATTAATAAATATTTGTATGAACAAATGAGTTTTGTTATGAAGAAAACATCAATTCCGACGATATTTATCGAATCAGACAATTTTAGTTCAGGTTTTCTTTTTAATTAATCTTCATCCAATCTAACATATTGATTTTTTTTATTTAAATTAGAATTATAAGCTATTTTTTATATTTATTCAATTCAATTCGGTTTTATTGGTGAATAATCAAGATACAATCAGTTCTTTTGCAGTTCATAACAGAGTTTTGGAGTTCCTTTCAGCTGTGTGTTGCATCATAATCCATTTTGGAACAATTATTTCTATAACTATGGCACTAACAAGAGCAAGAAAAATTAAAAAAAAAAACTTGCTAAAATTGCAAACGAAAAGGGAAAGAAAGAGAAAAAGCTTACAACTAAATCACAGTATTTTATCCTTTGTAGATGTGCTTGATCATCAGCTCCCCAAGGGCTAGAAATTGCTCCGCCTTATTACGGCAGGTCCGAAACCTCGACATCATCTCCCCCGCGAGAGCAAAGAACTCTGGCAGGGTGAAGAGATCTTCCCCGGTGACTTCTTGCTGGGCCGCATTGCCGCTACCGGCAGCAACCACGCTGGCAAACGATCGCCCCCAGCCAGGGGGGAATGCTGAGTTGTCCGCGGGAACCGTACGCTGCCCAGCAGCCGGCACGGTTACGCTCGTACTTCGCTGAGGAGGGTGGGACGCTGCTGCTTTCTTCTTCCTCTTTTCCTGCTCCTCGAGGTAATTTTTTCGTGCACTGCATCCACGGTAGTTGCTGGTATGGTTACCTCCACAGTTGGCGCACTTGATGCGCGCCTTCGTTTGCTCTGCCTTGTCCCCCAGGTCCGCCTTGCACGGCAGTGCACACGCCTCAGAGAGGTGTGTTTCACCGCACTTCACACAGCGGGGCGGGAGGTTGCAGTTCCGCGAGCCGTGGCCGAATTTCTGGCAACGGTGGCATTGTGCTGCGTCCGACGGGTTCTTTGAGTAGAACCGCCAGTTTACCCAAAACCCGTCCAACGCCTTAGTTCGCCGCAGGTCTTGAATCTTGACGGTGCCGCGGTCGAAGTACAACAGGTACAGTGTGTGTGTACCTGTGACTGTTGTCTTCCGCGAGAGGACTTTTATGTCTCGCGGCGTTATTCCAGCACCCGAGAGGTCCTTCTTGAGGTCGGAGATCGGGCGGTCTTGGTACCCCTGCAAGACGACCTTAACGACTGTCTTCTGCACGGGGTCGAATGTGTAGAACTTGAAGTTTTTACCCTTCAATTTCTCCACAACCAGGTCGAAGTTCTTGTTGTCAAATGTGTAGACTTGCACTGACGACTTACCGATTTTCAGACAATATCCGAGGCCTTCCAGCAACTCGTCAATATCGTCCACCAACGTGTCCAAAACAAAAATTGGTGGTGGTCTACGTTCCTTTGGAGAATTGTTCGTTCTTGGCGTCGGCACTTTTTTCCGTGCACGACGATCGTCGTCGTCGTCGTCGGTAGTGCTGCTACCGTCGGTGTTGTTGTTTTCTTCGTCGTCGCTCAGCATCTGGAACTCGTTCCTGATGGGGATGTTGGCGGATGTTGAAGTGCCACTGGTTGGGGCACCGGAGGTACCGGAACGGGTTCGCACTGGTGATCTCGGAACATATCCGGGATGTAGCAACTTTTTGTCGATGCCTTCTGCGCTCACGCTCCCCTGCGCGATGGCGGTCGACACGGCGTTGGTTTGTTTACCTTTTTGCACACGGCCGGTAGACGAACTTCGCGGGTTTTTCGAGGCCGCACTCGAACTGCCACGGCCACGGCCGGCCTTTGGCATGCTGCAGGAGCAAACTCGCGGGTAATCACGGTAATTTACGGCGAAAAAAAATCGAAAAAACGATGGAGCACTGAGCACTTGACTGCTGCTTGCTCTCGTGCTTACACGGAGGTGGTTTTATATTTATAAATGTGGATTTTGCTATTGAATTTTTTTTTTTGAGTACGTTATTTTCTCTTTGAGTTAGCCTATAAGATTATTTTTTCTTCAAAAGCTGAGAAAATTTGCAATAGATTTATTTATTTAACGGTGCACATCAACTCTGGTCTTTTGCACCCAGATTTTTATTTTGTTATTATTCATCCCTTATTTCCATAAACATTTGCAACCAAATTTGTCAATTTTTATAATTACATTATTTCAGGATTGGGTCCGTAAGTTCAACAATTTTGGAATAAGAAGACAAAAACTTCCTTGGTTGCTGTGTTTCCTTAAGAAATATTTAACTTTGTTTTTTTTTGTTCCTGAGAGACAGCTTCTCAAATATATATACAGTCCAGTACAGACTCGATAATCCGAAGTTCGATTATCCGAAGGTTTGTATGGGACTTCGGATAATCGAATCACGAAAAAAAAATCGTAATTTTTCATTTTCTTGATTATAACATAAAATTCGAGTTCTGCGACCCCATTTTAGTCAAATTTGAAATATTGATTGCCTGTTAAAAAATAAAATGCATGCATATATCACCTCCATTTTGGCCGCCATCTTGGATTTCAAAAATTCTAAATCATTTTAGTGTAGTTCAGGGGTCAAACCTAAGCTCGACAAACAAAAATTAAACAACGGAAATTTTTTTTTTCGTGATTCGATTATCCGAAGTTTTGATTATACGAAGTGAAAATTTTCCGAGGCCAATTTTCAAATATCTCAGAAATCTCATTTTTTTATCAATTTGAAAAATTAGGACAAACCCCTTCGCCTTTCTAAAATGTTAGTCCAGATTTTTCTCGATAGTCCTGACATATAACTTTGACCGAGACACCAAATAAATTAGAAAATTCTTTCCTGAGATATAGATTTTCTGAAATTTACCTACCTACCATTTTTGGATGGTTTTACTACCAAATTTGTATGAAGATATGAATGGACAAATTAAGGATGCAAAATGCCTCCTTTGGTCATAGGGAAGCCGATTGACTCAGGAACTAATCGGCAGATTTTCAAATTTGCAAAATTAGGCTGGTACAAATTTTATTTAAAGATTTGGCATTGGCCTGATTTAAAAATAAATTAATGAACTTTTCTTTTTTTTTTCTTCAAATGTTGTTGTTGTTTGTCAAATTTATTTATGATGAACATTTCAGACAATTTTTTACAATTTTGTGGGACATTACAAATTATGCTACAAAACATTTTCTTATCAAGCAAATCAAAAAACCCATTCAATTGATGTACGTTAACCCTCTACAACCCAACCCCGCCTCTAGGCGGGCTTCGATTTAAAAAATCGCCAAAAATCCATTTTTCAACCAATTTTTGATCTTTAAAAAGCATTGGAAAGAAGAACTCTTAAAATTTTACAAAATTTTAGGGTTGGAAGTTTGACTTGTTTTATGTGATTTTGCCATTGTTTTTAAAAATGTAATTTTTTTAGGGGTCAACTTTGGCTGTGTTTTTTACTAACATTTCCTATATTTTAAGTAAAAAGAAGTATGCAGTAATTTTTGTAGTGTCCCAGACTATCCCTCTAAGCATTTTTTTACAACTTAAATGATAATGGTGCCATTTTATAGCAGAAAATGAGAAAAACATGCAAAAAATTGAAAAAGTGACTGTAAAATTATGAAAAAATTAGATAGGCAAAATGTAATGATAGCAGGTGGTAGATTAGGCCAAATACTACCAAAAACAAACATAAACTAAACAAGATTAATGCAAATTAAAATACTAAAAATGAAACAAGAAAAACATAAAACAAGAGAAGTAAAGTTTTTCGTAGAACAAAAGTTGCTCAAAATGACATCCTAAACACGGGAAAAATAAAAAAAATCGAAAAAAAAAATTTGGGCAGTAGAGGGTTAAGCTTGTTTTTACTTTTTGTTTTCATACAGGACATCTAAAACGGCGTTTCCTTACACTAACAAATAGACGTTGAACAGCAAATATTTCCATCAAGGATATCAGTTTCATCTGAAAATTCGTCACCCACCTGTAGCAGTTTCCTTTTTGTGTCCTAACGTATTAGGTGGAACAAACGGTGGAAAACGGAGACTCGAAACTCTGCCGACGTGCGGCGAATTTGCTCAATCATGAAGAAAAATGATTGTCTGTTGTTATTTGGGAAATTTCATCGCACATAAAAGGAAAAATGTGCCGGTATGTTTTGCTCGCTTTTCAGCGCGTTGTAAATTGAGCAGCAATTTTGAAGTTAGTCTTTGTTTTATATTTGCAGGTTTTATAAGAAAAAACATTTAATATCCCAGATCATCACCTATAAATTGCTGCGTAATTGAATTGCGTAAGAGAAGCCAATATATCGGAAATTTTCCAATCATATTGTCTTCATAACATTTTATCGCTAGTGTCAATCGAAGAGTGGCACTCCCTATCGGTTCCTTTCATAATTTAGTAATCCATATTGGAACCGTCGACTATCTGGACCGCTATACCACACACGTGTACACACACACACACACACACAGAAACTCGTCTTTAGAGCTAGTCTGAACGTCCTCGAGGGATATTGCTGGAAGGATATTGACTTCAATCGCAGAACCACGGGAAGGTCCTTTAATAACTCTATCTGTTGAGTTATTCCTGAGTTTATATCCTTCGGGAGGGGTTCACACACACCACTGCACTTGCACACACACTGAATGCACCACCCCCGGCGGCACCTGATGTGATTAGTTTGGCTTGATATATCGTTGCCGTTGTGCTATGGTGACGCAAGACGATTCTAGTTCAGGCTAAATTTAGTGAATTTCTCATTTTTTTAAATTTAATTATTTTAAATGCGTATTTCTCATGTATACGTATACGTTAAAAATCTACATACAACAAGATAGCACAATGGCAACGCCATGTTCTGATATGTTCTGGTGCATCAGACATCTTTGGCTTGAAGACCTTTTCCGGGTTTGACGCCTCTAGTGCGTCCATCCCGGGAATTCCCGGGACAAAAATCCCGGGATTTTTCCAAAACCGGGAATTCCCGAATCCCGGGATTTTCTAGAATTTGTCCCGGGAATTCCCGAAATTAAAAAAAATAATCATATTTTGGTCTGGAAATTCAGATTTGGAAATAGTAAAACAGTTGAATACTTAGTTATCGATAAGAAGCATTAGAATAGATAAACAATTGAATACTTAGTAATCGATAAAATGCATTAAAATTTGTATTTGGCAAACATCAGCATTTATTTGGCTTATTAGGGAAAATTATTATAATTTGATTTAACAGGTCCGCAAAATGCCTAGCGCTTCAATTGTTTTCTCTTTTATTTTTTTAAAGACTGAATATATTTACATAAATTTACGATTTTAAATTAAAAAAAAACTCATATTAAATTATTTTTGATCAAACACCGGCATCTGGGGCAAATAAGGACAAATGTAACGATTCAATACAGGTATTTAAGCAAAAAAAAAGCAAAATGTTTTTGATAACTTTGGTTAAAACAGGAACAGAAAAAAACTATTATTACACCGACTTACAAATGTACTTGAAGTCAATTTGTAAAATATGTTTTATATGTGAATTCAAAACTTATCTAGAATTTTACATTGACTAGTATTATTTTATTTGGGACCATCCACAAACCACGTGGACACTTTTTTGGAAATCTCAACCCCCCCCCCCCCCCCTTGTGGACAATTGTCCATACAAAAAACAACTTTTTTGTATGGAGCGTGGACAATCGCCATACCCCCCCCCCCCCCTAAAGTGTCCACGTGGTTTATGGATGGTCCCTTTGTTGTCATTTTTTGTTTTTTACAAATATAAATGAAAATTTAAAGCTGTTTTACTCATGTCATATAAAAAAAGGGAAAAAAAGAAAGACTTATCTAATTTGAATCGCAAATAAAAAAAAATGAATCATATTGGAATTTAAAATTGTAGCTGATTTAAAAACCAAAACAACACAAAAAAAAAAACAAAATTGATTGTTATCAATTTTTAATTTCTTTAAGGCTATTTAAAACATTCGTCTTTGTTTAGATTGAAGTGTAAATTATCACCAATTAATATTATTAAGCTAATTCTATGTTTTTTAGCTTGAAAACATAAAAAATGTAATGAAAACATAGATTTTATTACTGATACAAAAATTTCCCGGGATCCCGGGAATTCCCGGGATTTCAACAATATTTTTCCCGTTTCCCGGGAAATCCAAAACCCGGGAAAATTGGACGCCCTAGACGCCTCACGGTTGCAGGCTTGAACGGTTTGCCCGTTGGTGCGGATCGATCAACACGTGGAGCTCAGTTTCTAGGAGTACGGGAATGAAGTGAAATCACCCGGTTAAGACATAATTTTGTACTTTTGCCTTACTCATCTAAGGTAAGGGTACAGCTAGGAAAATTAACTTTTTACAAAAACATCGTAAGATGTCCACGCATTCTTCACGCAATTGTGATCCGTATTGAACATTGACAAGAAAGGACATGCGGCGTAATCTAACCATACGTTCTTCCAGGATGCATTCTTCTGTCTGACTGCGCTTGTGTTCATTTAGATCAGAAAATTTCACAAAAATACGATTTTTTCCCTGTTTTTCTAATAAGCAAAATTTCTCAAAAAAAAAATCATGATTTGTTATTGCAATATGATTTTTCACGGCTCAAAAATTGAAATTCCGTGGCATGTTAATTACAAAACATTGGAATTTCACGGCAATTTCACGGTACTTGCAAATCAGCTTGAAATAAATGCAAAAATATGTTATTTTAGTAGAATTGTGTAAAGAAAAGTTACTTTGAGAATTAACAATAGTTTAAAAAACAAAATATAACCCCTTTGTCACAAAATGTTCATTGCAATTTTTGTATAAGGTCAATTTTGTCTAGTTTTCATCTAAAAGACTTTAAAATTTAAACATAAAAATAATTTGCTAAAGTCCCTCCAAACAAATTCCATTCTTTATTCACCAAAAGTAGAATAAGAATATTCGATTATTTCTAATAAGTTTAGGCAAAGCTCCATGTATAACAGTTTTAGCAGCAATTGGTATGGATACTAACAAAACAAATTAAAACATTTATAACTACTTTAAAAACTTGTTTATTGTTATTTTACTAAATTTAACAGAGATTTATAAATAAAATAGCAAAACCCGTTTTGCATTTTCTTTCATTAAATTTCACATAGTTTTATCCATACGGAACGGAATCGACGTAACACCTTATAATGTGGCCCTCTTAAACCTTGCGGTTTCGTCAACGGATCCACAGGTGTGTATCGTTCTTTTGCGACAAGACTCCGCCTCCCGGGTCTCCTAAGTGTGAAGATATGGCACGGGGAGAGGGCACCAAATACCTATATTTACACTTAGAATTTTTTGCGTCCGCCTCGGGATTGAAACCAGCGACCTCTGGATTGTGAGTCCAGCGCGCGGTCCGATTGATCCACACAGGCAGACGTTATCCATGGCAAGTTACAATCAATGGTCATTTCGCTGTAAATGATAAAATTTTACGGAAATACCTAATTTTTCACAAAATGACGTATTTTTAAACTACATAACTACATAACGCTGTCCGCTTTGTAAGCGGATGATTCTGGGTTCGATTCCCATCTGCTCCAACCTTCCATCGGATGAGGAAGTAAAATGTCGGTCCCGGCCTTGGTTGTTGTTAGGCCGTTAAGTCATTACAGGTGTAGGAGTCGTCTCCATGCCATAAGTACAAACAACACACCAAACCAAGCCTACTCCGGTGGAATCGCTGGCGGCGGTTGGACTCGCAATCCAAAGGTCGTCAGTTCAAACACTGGGGTGGAAGGTTCCTTGGAGTAAAAAGAGGTTTGGGTGCTCTCCCCATTCAAGCCTTCGGACTCCTAGGTTCGAGTAGAAACTTGCAATAGAGACCACAAAAGACCCGGGGGTCGTTAATGTGGATGGTTTTTTGAACTAAAAATTACGTATTTTTAAACTATATAAACATTTTTTAAATTAAATATGGGTATTTTTCATATATTTCGAAAATTATGATAAAATTTATTGAATAGCCTCAACATTTTCACAAAAATACGTAATATTGACAAAAATACTTAAAATTCTTGTTATTGCGTAAAGAGTATCAAATAATCTATAATTTTCAATTATTCCGAATGTTATTCTAAATTTTTATGAAATTATCAAAATATCACAAAACTACGTAATCTCGAAAAAGTTTTTTAAGTTTAAAAAAAAAATTGCTTCCGAAAGGTGCAAACAATTCCCAATTATTCGTTACCCTATGGTAAAAAAAACTTTCAGTACATTTCCAGAAATCCATAATTTTGTGAAATATTTAAGTACATAAAAAATATTAAATCTTTCGAAATTTATGAAAAAATCCCATTTGATACCGATTTTGCAATAACTAAAGTTTTGAGTATTTTTTTCCAATTTGCAAATATTTTTCAAATTAATGTAAATTTTTCATATGTTTTATTAAATCGATGTAAAATTATGCATGCATGTTCACTTCTCATAGTTTGGTCAGCAAAATATTAAAATTTTCACAAAATATCTTATAGCATGAAAAAACTGAAATCTTAAAAAAAATGTTTGGTTATCAAACGATGAAAAATTTTGTATGCATTTTCACTAGTTAGAGTTCTGTTAGGGACCATCCGTAAACCACCTGGACACTTTTTTGAAATCTCAGGACTTTTTGAATACGATCGGTTTTTTTTAATAAACAGCTATATTTATGAAGTCAGAAGTTTCTGAGGATCTAATATGACCATGAAGGATAGATTGAAAAAGGATAGAAAAGTTGCAAAAATATTTAAGAAAATGTGGGTACATTTATAAAATAAAATATTTTTTGAAAATTTACACTCGAGAATGCCATAAGTTACTGAAATATTGCAAAACCAAAATTAGAATTGCTGTATCTCATTTCAAAAACTGGTTAAAGACAAACTAATAGGAACCTTGGCTTTCTGCAAGATGGTGTGTCTCTTCTTTAACAAATACAAAAATAATTCAAATAAATCACACTACTTCTCATGATTTCTCCTATGTTACGTCCTTCCACCCTACAAAAGCTTCTACCAGCTCTTCTGTTCGTCCTTCGCCTGCTAATTCCCCTTCTTCACGTTCCAGACCCGTTCCCTGCTTGCAGAGTCGTGTTTTATGATGGGAATGAAAAGCATCATCCACACACAAACACACACACGAACGGCACATGGCTCATAAAGCTATCTGGGACACAGTTGAAAAGTCAAAGTAATTTTCCGAATCATTGCCTCGACTTTCCCTACCTCCTTCATCCTCCATTTCCCCATGCCACCACCAAACTAACCTGCAGCTGGTTGTACTGATGGGAAAATGGGAAAAATCTTCCCACGTGTGTGTGCACACGTGTGCAGTACAGCATGGCGCAGAACATCGTGCACTACCGTTCAACGTTCTTATTTGCGATGTAAGCCAATGTGTCATAGGGGTAGAGAGGTCACTTTTAAATCAAAGGACCCAGGATTGATTCTGAAAGATTTTTGTTTCAAATGTGCCTCAAAAGCACGACCTCACTGTAACCTGCAGCATCAGTGTGACAGCAAACGACTCTAACTCTCTGGCTTGTCAGTTGCATCGACCGACGTTGGCACAACAACTTGTTCCGAGCACTGGGAATTGTGGCAAAACGGAGAACGACGGGACGGGACCGGCCTTTGATGGCAGCTCCCGGACTCCCCGAGTCCTGACCTGAGTTTTGTGTAGCCGAGAGGCGTCAGGAGCACTATTTTATTATCGAAAGTCGGTTAACCGAACCGGATGTGGGGAGTTCCCTGATGGGAATATGTTGCTGCTGCTGCTGAACCCAACAGAACTCAGACTCAGGCTGTCTGGGCCACGGTTTTCACATATATTTTACGAGCATCTGCAGCACCTGTGTGACGAAGGGGGTGTAATTTTCACCTGTACTGCGCAGTGCACTGTTGCTATGGGAGGAAATTTTAGCTGGGATATGAGTGCAGCAGGTTATTTGCACGAATCTGCCTGCAGTGAACCTGACCTGACAACACCATTAGCAATAGTTTTGAGAAGATGGGATGATGAATTGTTAATATTTTTGATTGCTTCACTCGAATAATTAAGTATTTTTAACCGACTTAAGTCCAAAAGCTTGACACATGCTGGTTTATTTGCATAAACATTAAACAGTGGAATGTGATCTTAGCCAGGTAAATGTGGTTCCAAAACTTGGAATTTTCGCAAAAAATATTTTCAAAAATCATGCCTCATTTTAGTTTTAACCGATTTTAACTCTCTTGTTAGGACGCAATTCAAAGGTTACTAGTGGAGCTTTTAGGAACAGTTTAAGGCTCGAAAAGTTAAACCTGACAATTGAAAAGGTCGTATGAAACAAAAAAAAGCATTTTTGACCGTACCAAGACCAGCTGTGCGACAAATAGTCGAAGGACATAAGGTCGAAAGACATAAGGTCGAAATGACAAAACGTCGAAAGAGCAAAAGGTCGAATGTGTAAAAAATGAAACAATATTCTAAAATATTTATGTGAATTTTCTATCATAAAGATTTTCCTTTGTTTAACCCTCTACAACCTAACCCCGCCTTAAGACGGGCTTCGATCTGAAAAATCGCCAAAAATCTATTTTTCAACCAATTTTTGATCATTAAAAAGCATTGGAAAGAAGAACTCATAAAATTTTAGACAATTTATGGGTACGAAGTTTTACTTGTTTTATGTGACTTTGCCAATGTTTTTAAAAATGTCATTTTTTAGGGGTCAACTTTGGCTGTGTTTGTTACTAACATTTCCTTTATTTTAAGTAAAAAGAAGTATGCAGTAATTTTTGTAGTGTCCCAGACTATGCCTCTACGCATTTTTTTTACAATTTAAATGATGATGGTGCCATTCTATAGCAGAAAATGTGAAAAACAAGCAAAAAATTGAAAAAGTGACTGTAAAAACGTAAAAAAAATTAGATAGGCAAAATGTAATTATATTACGTGGTAGAATAGGCCAAACACTACCAAAAACAAACATAAACTAAACAAGATAAATGCAAATTAAAATACTAAAAATGAAACAAGAAAAACATAAAACAAGAGAAGTAAAGTTTTTCGTAGAACAAAAATTGCTCAAAAAAATAAAAATATTCGAAAAGAAAAATTTGGGCAGTGGAGGGTTAACAAAAAACAATCAGACTTCTAAAATATTTGCAAGTTTTCTTTCTATTTTCCAAACATCCTATATAGTTTCTTCAATCTTTCAAATATGAGCAGTTCTTTGAAAAAAAACATACTCCTTAAATTTTTGAGAGTTTTTCATTCTTTAACGGTGCACATCAACCAGAGCTTTTGCATCCAGATTTTTATTTCAGACATTTTAGTATCTTCAAAACTACGGGTACTATCGAAATATGTTTTTATTCATCCCCTAAAGTTCTTTCCACAAATTAATTTACAACAAAGTTTGATTAATTTTACATTCCCGTTATTGCAGGATTGGGTTCGTAAGTTTGACAATTTTGGAATAAGAACCACTTTTATTAGCATTTAAAGGGAATTTTTCTTCCTTGATGGTTGTAATATGTTATTTTAAAATCTATAAAAAAAACATGCTTGAATATTATAATGATTTCTGTGAGTTTTTTTTTTATTTCCATTCTGTCAACATCAACAATTTTTGAAAAGGGTGACTTCTTAAAAAGTGTTGGTGAGTTTATCCATTTGAAAAAAAAAACAAACTATTCTTCCTTGTAGATTTGTGTGTGTATTTTTCCATTTTTTCAAACATGAATAACATAAACAAGAATAACATTTCAAAAGTGCCAAACATTCAATACTATGCCCTTTTGAAATGTAAGTCTTGATTAAAAAGTTATCAAAATATTGTTTTCGAAAAGATCGGAAAATTTCACGAATGTTTGATTTTTTAACATTTAAAACCGAACCATTAGTTGCTGAGGCATTAGAAAATGGAGGGTTGTTTGGGTGAGGCTTTGTTTGCCTGGATTTGTTTGTACAAACGTCAGCCTGCATACATTTTACCTTGTTTGCGAGTTTGGCAGACTGTCAAACACAAAAAAGTGCGAGTTTGTTTGTTTGTTCGCTGTAGTGTAATAGCTCCTTTAGGAAATATCAATTGTCCTGTTTCTTTTTCTTTAAGCCGTTGTATCTCAGCAACCAGAGGTCCAATATTCAATGTTTCTTAGATATTTTTTTTAGCAATTTTTCTGAACTTTAAAAAATATATTCAAAAATGGTCACTCATGATCGTTGTTTTTAAAAAATCAAAAAACTGCTAATATTTCACTGAAATCAAACTTTCGGTTCCTGTATCTTTGAAACAAGACACTTTATCAAAAAATCTGTAAGGTACTTCTCGATTGCAAATTAAATTTTACAAAAAAAACAACTAGGTCAATTTTTTTTGTATGAGTTTTAGATAGTTTTTTCACATATGTGGAACTTTAGGTTCAAAAACGAGGGCAGGGCAGGTGCTGCCTCTCGCGGTGGAGAGCTGCAACTTTTCTACCAGTTTTTATGGCAGTTTTGCACACCGATGGGTCGTCCATAGTGCGTGTAGTAAGAATATTTTGAATTTTATAAAATTATTAAAAGTAGCAAGCTATGTATTTTTGGTTTTGGATAACAGCATGTGTTTCCATCCAGCACATAATGTTGACTCAACGGGCCTTCGGCGTGCAATTTTTTGAATGAACTCTTGTAATAAAACTCGGAAACTTTTATAGGGCCAAAGTGACCGCCTTGACCGAGCCACGTAGCCCAGTGGTAAAGCTTCCGCCTCGTAAGCGGTAGATCGGGGTTCAAATCCCGGCTCGGACCAACACAACTGGTGATCTTTTCCCTTCTGGAATCGATTGCTTAGTAAAGGGAAGGTAGTGTATCGTCACAAACTGGACCTTATCACGACACCTTAGGGAGGCGACCTATGGAATGTTAACATTAATCTTAACATGTTAACATTAAGTTAAGAATGAAACTGCCACTGAATCCGCTTTGTAAATGCCGGCCCCGATACTCTTCAAGGGTGTTCCCCTCAGGAACTGGGAAAGATTTACTTTTTACTCTAATGTTGGCAGGTCAGAACTTTGACATTCAATTAAAGCTAATTAAAAGCGTTTTGAATTGAAATCGAGTGATAAAAAGCTCAATAAGTAGTGAGCAAGCAAGTTTCTATCAAAAGTTTTTCAAAATTATTTGTTTAAATAGTAAAAATCAGCAAATTGGATGGAGTTAGGAGCGAGAGCTTAACCTGCCAAATATACGAGAATTTCCCCTATATGTTTTTCTTTTCCTACTTACTTTAAACCAAATTTTAATTTTCTAGTAAGTTTCCTTATATTCAACATTTTTAAAAGTTACTCAAACGACAACATCCCATTTTTCGTTCAATTTTTTAATTATTAATTTTTTACAAAATTTTGGTAATCGTAAACAGATACCGGCTACATGAAATATGCATTGACCCCTCATCCGATCAAAACTGGTATACTGAGAAGATGCCTCAAGTAAACAAAATCGCAGCATGCCATGATTTGAATTTTCATTTTTCTTCTCGCGCGCCTCGCGTGTCAGCCGTTTGATTTGAAACTTATTTACTTTTCATGCTCCAAAATGCCGGAAAAATCTGTGCAGTTAAAAATTGCATGTTCAATAATCATGGCTCATCATTCTATTCGTTTGGGAACAGGTATTTAGCTAGTGCTGGTAAAATGGCTTGAATTCTGTGACATCGAACAAAAATATGGGAGGTCGTCTTCCTCCCATCCCCCATTCGCAACTGCAAAATCTGCTCCTTTCATGTTTAAAACCACGATTTTATCAACCCACCCCCACTCAAGCGCCACTAAAGCTACATAATCTCCACAAATCGATCATGTTTGAAAACACATCTTGAATTACGCAGAATTGGTAAATAAAGCGAAAACAAGGTCTGTCTGTCAATCTGCGAGTGGTATAAGAGATTCAAATTTGAGTGTTGTTTATGCTAAGTAGGCTGTGACTAGCTTGGACAAATTTACACTATACCAGCGACAGAACTCAACAATCGTCACACTTTTTGGGCTAACAGGATGTATGGAGTTCCAACCATGTGGTTTTTTTTCAAAAATCACCATTTAAAAATAATCATAGATCGGCGGCCAAAGTTTTTACCATACTTCTCAATAGCTCAAAAGTTGCGGGTTTTAGTCTCCTAAAACATATAAAAAATCTCGAAAACCAATGACACTCAATGGCTTCTTTGAGCATAGGGAAGGCCCCGACAAAATTTGAGCCAAATAAAAAAAGCAAAAAATAAAATGGTCGAAATCACCCGATTTCGCAGAAAATTGCTCTGTAGAAACAATGCTCTGTAGAAACAACTGCTCTGTAGAAACAATGATCACATAAAATCAAGGAATGGCGGCAGATTTGACGAAAATTAATATTGCATTTAATAGTAAGTAAATTTATAATTTTTTATGAGTAATTGCTCTTTTTCAACATAAATCGCGGAAAAGTTTTATCGAAAAATTGTTTTTAAATATTTTTTTCAAATTGCCAACCTTCCAAATCAAAGAATATTTTACCGCATACAAAAAAGAAGTGTTTTCAGACTTTTTTAAATGGTCATATAAGCTATTGTGTTTTATATGTTTATAACATCTTTTAAATAAAACTCTAGAATTGTACTTTACAAATTTTCTTATTCAAAATTCATAATTCTTTGGAAACGAAAAAAAGAGCTGGGAAAAAAACGTATTTTTTTGTGCAAAAATGCACATTAGAAGCAGAAGTGCCATTTTATAAAAAATGTTAAAAGATATCTTAGGTGATTTTTTTTTAAATATTCCACAAAAAAATGCAACTTCGTTATCGAATGACAGAAATGTAATTCGGACATAAAAGTTTAAAAATTCAGTGGAATTCTTGGTTTGATTTTTTGAATCGTTAAATATTACAAACAAATATTTTTTTGTAAGTTCTGAAATGTACACAGTTGAAAAAATCATAGTCATAATGCATAGAGAATGTTAAAAGATGGTGTGTCTGAAAAGTTTGTAAATTTAGCTCTAAAAATGTGTTAGGTTGAATTGAATCGAAAAATAGGTATTAAACAATTACAACTTTCAATATTCCAAAATTATACTTTTTTACTGTATGATTTTGCGTTGTTGCTAAAAAAAAAAAAAGATATGATCGATTCTTTAAATTCGCAAAAAGCCCTGAATTTTTAAATTACCTTTACTCTCGATTTTCAACAATCTGCATGCTTTGTAATTTAACCTTCAATTTCAAATTAAACTTTGCTCGGAAAAGCAAAACCACAACCAAGATTGGAATTTCCGAATTTCTGCAGCAGAAATGGACAAAAAACGCGACGCAATTCCAACCGATCTTTTTATTTGCAGCATTTTTTCACCCAAACTGACTGTCAACGGTACCACCGCCGTTCAATATTAAATTCCTGGCGGCCCCCTAGTGTCCTCCAAACCCGGTGGAATTTTCCCAACAAATGCTTCCCGGAAAATACAACGGAAAGGGAAAGAAAGAGGGCAGTTCAATCGATCTTTTTTTTAACTAGACTTACCGTTTTTTTTGTCGTTGAATTGATCTTATTTAAACTGTTCCTGAAAATAGGAAAAAAAGTACATCAGAAAAATGTAGTCTTTAAAGAACGAAGTAAATTCAGTGTAAAAAGGGTTCTCACCCTTTCGCAAGTACTCCTTCAAAGTTAAATTCCGTAATTACGTAATTAGCATGAGAAACGCGTCCAGCCAAGTAATTTCAATTTAGGGCACTTAACCACTAATTAACGGTCGTAATCCTTGCGGGTGCTTTCACGCTTCTTTCGAAGCGTAAAGCTCACCTCTTTTACAGTTGAAAGCATGTAGGAATTACGTGGTATTTATGTAATGTAAGATTTAAGTTTGATATAGTTGGTATAAACTACAGTGATACATTTTTTTAATAATTAAAGTTTTTTGTGGCGTAATCTAGGCCCAACCCCCTTCCCGCCGCCAGCTCAACCGGTGGTCATGATTAATAAATTAGTTTTCTCTTCCCGGCGGAGAAAAATCCCCGCTGTAAAACGCTCACACAACCATTCTGTAATCGATTTCGCCCAATAATTCAAAATGGACGCCGATTAAGCGCACTCGACTAATGGCCACAAATTAAGCAAATTATCCCGGGGTTGGCAAAAAAGGAGAAGGGGCGGGGGGGGTGGGGGGGGCGTGACCAATAAATCAAGCCCCGTTTTTCATCCATTTAATGAACTTACTCTCTCTGGCGGTTTGAATGTACCGGCCTGTTTCGACCTCAGTTATTTTGGCCACAAATCAAATTAAGCGATGCAGTGATTAAAGTTAGAAGGAAATCGTGATTTTCAGCGGGAAAACAAAAGGGAAAATCTAAAATGTCATTTTTAAACATTTAGTAGATGGCAGAAGAAATTAGCAACGAATAAAGAATGAAGAATTCAAAATAAAAAATAAAGAATAAAAAATGAAATATAAAAAAAGAAGAAAAAAAATTAAGATTAAAAATTAAGAATTAAAAATTAAATATTTAAAAATAAACAATTAAAAATTAAAAATTAAGAATTTAAAAATAAACCATTAAAAATATAAATTTAAAAAGGAAGAATAAAAAATGAAGAATTTAAAATTTAAAAATTTAAAATTAAGAGCTTAAAAATAAAGAAAAAAATTAACAATTAAAAATAAAGATTTAAAAAGGAACAAATAAAAATGATGAATTAAAAATGAAGAATTAAAAATTAAGAAATGAAAATTAGGAATAAAAAATGAAGAATTACAAATGAAGAATAAAAAATAAAGGATAAAAAATTACGAAGAACAAATAGAAGAAGAAGAAAATTAGAAGAAAATTAGAACAAAATAAAGAGAATATAAAAATATAACCATTACTTTAAAATGAAGAATCAAAAATAATGAATTGAACATGAAAAATTAAAAATAAAGAATTAAAAAGAAAGAATTAAAAATGAAGAAAGATTTGAAAAAGGAAGAATTAAAAATGAAGAATAATAAATGAAAAATTAAAAACTAAGAAATAAAAATCAAGAAAAAAAATGAAGAATAAAAAATGAAGCATTAAAAATGGAGAATAAAAAATGACGAATAAAAAATGGAGAATAAAAAATGAAGAGTTAAAAATGAAGAATAAAAAATGACGAACAACAAATAAAGAACAAAACATAGAGAATACTAAAAAAAAAGCATTAATTTAAAATTAAGAATCAAAAATAAAGAATAAAAAATGAAGAATTAAAAATGGAGAATTGAAGATGAAGAATTAAAAATGAAGAATTAAAAATGAAGAAATGAAAATAAGGAATAAAAAATGAAGAATTACAAATGAAGAATAAAAAATAAAGGATAAAAAATTACGAAGAACAAAAAGAAGAAGAAGAAAATTAGAAGAAAATTAGAAGAACAAACTAAAGAGAATATAAAAAATAACCATTAATTTAAAATGAAGAATCAAAAATAATGAATTGAACATGAAGAATTAAAAATGAAGAATGAAAAAGAAAGAATTAAAAATGAAGAAAGACTTGAAAAAGGAAGAATTAAAAATGAAGAATTGAAAATGAAGAATAATAAATGAAAAATTAAAAATTAAGAAATAAAAATTAAGAATAAAAAATGAAGAATAAAAAAATGAAAAGTTAAAAATGAAGAATAAAAAATGAAGAATTAAAAAGGAAGAATTAAAACTGAAGAAAGAATTGAAAAAAGAAGAATTAAAAATGAAGAATTTGAAATTAAAAATTAAAAATAAAGAAAAAAAAATTACGAAGAACAAGTGGAGAGCAAAAAAAGAGGATACAAAAAAAAGCATTAATAATTAAGAATAAAATATGACGAATTAACATTTTAAATAAAAATATCGAATAAAAAAAGAAGAAAAAAAAGAAGTATAATAAATTAAGAGGAAAAAATGACGGAATAAAGAACAAAAGATCCAGAGTTTTTTTTAAAAAAAAAGGTCCTATAAGCTATTGTCTTTCATATTTTTATAGGACCTAATCAAAAAAATGTCGAAAGATGTAGAAAACAAAATCAAAGAATTACAAAACATTAAAAATAACGAAAACATAAAAAAAAAGAAATGACGAATAAAGAAAAAGAATGCATTATGAAAAATAAAAAATTAAGTATCAACAATTTTTTTAATATTTATAAAGAATTAAAAATGAATACTTAAAAATGATGATTTAAACCTGAAGAATACAATTTGAAAAATTAAAAATGAGGCATCAAAAATTTATTATATATCTATAAAGAATTAAAAATGAAAACCTGAAACTGAAGGACTAAAAATGAAGAATTAAAACTGATGAATTTAAAACGAAGAATTAAGAATGAAAAACGCAATTACTATTCGTATTTTGTTTTGAATAATAGACTTTTTTATCAAATCTTTTTACAATATTTGAATTTGTATAAAACATAAAATAAGAAATCATATTAAAAAGAATAAAACAATAACTCAGTTAAAAAAAAATAATAATGTCAAAAAGAATTTTATTTCAAAAATTATGTTATAAAGAGTAAAGAGTAAAGAGTAAAGAGTAAAGAGTAAAGAGTAAAGAGTAAAGAGTAAAGAGTAAAGAGTAAAGAGTAAAGAGTAAAGAGTAAAGAGTAAAGAGTAAAGAGTAAAGAGTAAAGAGTAAAGAGTAAAGAGTAAAGAGTAAAGAGTAAAGAGTAAAGAGTAAAGAGTAAAGAGTAAAGAGTAAAGAGTAAAGAGTAAAGAGTAAAGAGTAAAGAGTAAAGAGTAAAGAGTAAAGAGTAAAGAGTAAAGAGTAAAGAGTAAAGAGTAAAGAGTAAAGAGTAAAGAGTAAAGAGTAAAGAGTAAAGAGTAAAGAGTAAAGAGTAAAGAGTAAAGAGTAAAGAGTAAAGAGTAAAGAGTAAAGAGTAAAGAGAAAAGAGTAAAGAGTAAAGAGAAAAGAATAAAGAGTAAAGAGTAAAGAGTAAAGAGTAAAGAGTAAAGAGTAAAGAGTAAAGAGTAAAGAGTAAAGAGAAAAGAGTAAAGAGTAAAGAGTAAAGAGTAAAGAGTAAAGAGTAAAGAGTAAAGAGTAAAGAGTAAAGAGTAAAGAGTAAAGAGTAAAGAGTAAAGAGTAAAGAGTAAAGAGTAAAGAGTAAAGAGTAAAGAGTAAAGAGTAAAGAGTAAAGAGTAAAGAGTAAAGAGTAAAAAGTAAAGAGTAAAGAGTACAGAGAAAAATAAAAAGTAACACTTTAAAACCAAAAGAGGAAATCGAATGGCAAAAAATTCAGCAATAAATTTTCCTTGGACCTTTCTGATAAATGTCAGAAATCTAGATTAAATTTTCAAAAGGTCTTATCTGCATAGGAAACCCATGAGGGATAGGTTGTTTTGAAAATTTAATCTAGAAATCATCTTTTCACAGAACAAAACAATATTCAGTTTACCGTTAATCCATTTCCTGCTTCAGGAGAAAACACATTTCACGCAATTTCATCACCGTGTTCGGTGAAACCATCGATTTAGAAAACATCAAGCCGAGAACGACACCCTTTTGTCTGACTCAAAAAACAGGCAGATCATGAGCCGAAACGTTACTTAGAAAGCGAAGTGATGGACCATTTTCTCAATAAAACCTCGCATTTTTCGGCGAAAGTTCGGTGGGAAATTAAGGTGAAGTTAGTCGTTATCACCAGAACAACATTTTCAACGAAAAAAATGAAAAAATCGTAAATTAAACTTCTTTGTTAGAATTAAAACAATAAAAATTAAATGAATCAATTCTGGATCCTTCCTGAAACACGCCACTAAGCTCAACCCCATTTAGCAAATGTAACAATGCTGTGTAATGTAGTTCCTCGAAAAGCTCCCAATTCCCTACCAGCGGAAGTGGTTACCGTACGGATCACCGACACCAACACCCGCAGCACCGGAGGTTGTTGTTTTCCACACGGTGCTAACCCTGCTTACTTTCCGGCAAAAAACCCCCGTTCGATGGAACAAAAACTTTGGGAAACATCCTCAGCCACGGGAAAATGAACACGAGTGCCAATATGTCGTCGAGTGGCTTTTGCTTGCTGCTTCTCTATCTTGCCAGGGTGAAATTGGCTGCAATCTGCTCGAAAGTGGTGCTTTCCAAACCCTCGCCCCTCCTTTAAAAAAACTAATTTAATTTCTCACATGAAAGCACATGGCGATGCACAGAAAATGCTGACGGTGGACTGGAGTTTTTATGGTATTTTATATTTTTAAAATGTGAAAAAGAATAACTTTCGCCAACGGGTTGTGCTTTTCCGGGTTTTATTTCTGCATTTTTCATCAGCGTAATCGACGTTGAACAGGTTGAATTCAATTTTGAAAGAGAATATACAATGAAGGTGCAAAAACCTGGGATTAAATAAGCTAATTCTGTCGCAGCGTCAAAGTATAAAAAACATGTTTTAAAGTGACAAAAACTCACAAATTAAGATATTTTTAGCAAATTTACATGAAAAATATTTTAGGTTAAACTATGGATTTTAGGTTAAATTATTATTATAAAAACCTAGAATTCTGAAATCCTTGCTAAAGGTTACAAAAGAGTAACAGCATAAAAGAAAAAAAAAAGTTTTTTTTAATTGACAAAAAATCACAAATTTTTGACATAATCTTTGAAAAATATTTAAACGGCTTTTCGATTTTTCATAAACATTTCAAGAAATGTATCTCTTTCATGTGTTTATACCATAAATCTAGAATATCTTAATTTTAAAGTTGCCCCGATTGCTCTTCGATTTGCGTGAACTTTGCCCTAAGGGGTAATTTTGGTCCCTGATCACAAATCCGAGCTCAATTTTTCGGTATCTCGTGACAGAGGGGCGGTACAACTCATTCCATTTTTGAAATTTGGAAAAAGACGTAATTCAATAATTTGCAGACATGGTTTGGAAATTCGGTGTGAATGGACTTTTTAACTAAAAATGAATTTGATAGCGTGCTCAAAATTCCAAAAAATAGCATATTTTTTCAAGGTTGTTAACGATAAAATTATCGAGGCTCGATAATTCCCTTTATCGACGGGACTTTTTTTTGTGAAATACTAAAACTGTTCACAAAATACCGTATTTTTTCGAAAGTACTCAAATTTACAAAATTTGCAACATGGGAATCAAATGAAGTGAAATTTTGTATACTTTTGTCACTGTATTAGAGTTTTTTAGAAAATGCTAAAATTTTCACAAAATACCGTATCTTTGTAAAATACATTTTTTTCAATTTGCGGTATTTTGTAAATAAAAAGTTTATTTTTCAAAAAAACTCTAATAATGTGAAAAAGCATTTAAAAATTCGTTTCGTTTGAAACCCTATTGCAAATTTTGAAAATCAGAGCATTTTCAAAAAAATACGTTATTTTGTGATAATTTTATTTTTTTTTTCAGAAAAAAATCTAACAAAGTGAAAAAGCATACAACATTTATGAAATTTGCAAATTATCAAAAATTTGAGTACATTCGAAAAAAATGCGGCATTTTGTATTCTCCAGAAAAACTCAATAAGAAGCTTACAAAATTTCGCTCCGTTTAATACCCATATTGCAAATTATGAAAATTTGATTACTTTCGAAAACATACGAAATTTTGTGAACAATTTTGAGTATATTTTCTTTGAAACATTGAAAATTTAACATGATATGGTTGAATTAAGTCGATTTTAGGACTTTGGTACTTTTCATGGAACAAATACAGAAATTGTTTCATTACTCGACTGTTAAAAAAATGGGACATGTCATTTTGAGGGAAATTTAATGTAGTTTTCTAATCTGCAATAACCCTAATTAGTGTTTTTTTTTTTATTTAATTTTTTTTAATTTCGTGTTTGTTGTAACTTTGCAGGGTTATTTTTAAGAGTGTAACAATGCACAGTGGTCCAGTTCGCAAAATTAAATGGAAAAAAATGTTGAAGTTCTAGAGCGTTGGTGTCTTCAGAAGAGTTGTTACAAGTGTTACAAATGTTGTTACAAGTGGAAACTTTTGGCTCGGTTGAAAAAAAGGGTTGTTCACGATTAGGGTGTTTTCGAAAATTCAGCTTGTCGGGAATATTTTAGGGATTTTTTTTTACTTCTAGAAAGTTGTTAGGGTTGTCAATCCAATCAACTTTGTTGAAGACATCAAAATATTATCTCGCAATCTACACCTTCTACGACAAAGTATCATTTTTTTTTTTTCGAAATCAGAATTTGAAATTATCAAATGAATGAAAATTTTTAGAGTAAAGTGATATTCAAGCAAATTTAAGAGCTCTGAAAAACAAACATGTTCGTTTTTTAAAGTGAAATTAGACTTAAGGGTAGCAATTTTAATGTAAAAAAGACGCAATTTAAAAACATAAACACCTCCAAAAAGGGCAAACCAAAATAAATTGCTAGCGCTTGATTATATTGGAAAGGGGAGACACTGTAAAAATCTCAGGGGTATTTTCCTTTAAACTCGACATGTCTTTATTTGAAAATGTCTAATTTTCAAGGGAAAAGTGTATGGGACCACCCTAACGAAATTTGAAAAGTGTCCAACTATATGTTTTTCCATGTTTCCAGTGTTTGGTCATATTTTGTGTTTATATGAAAATTTTAATGGCTGTGCACGCCAATTTCGTTTGATTAATCTTTTGAATAAACTGTCTTCAAGAAATTCACATTGAAAATTGATCAATTCTATCGAATAAAATCGAAAACCATTTTGGATGGTTTGATGGTGGTGGGGGGAATTTTGACGTGTTTTGTTAGAGCCCACGAAAACCCACATCAAACTGACCACCAAGGCCGGTGGTGTGTGTGAGTGAGGTTTTGCTTGTGAGAAGGGCCCGGGTTTTGGTCGGTGTTTACCATTCATCGAAAGGAAACCCGCTTGACTTATTGACGGTTGATGGGTTATCTAAAGATTAGGGGGTCGGCTTATGGTGGGCTTGACCGATCTTGGGGGGTTTGTGGTGAAGGTGAGCTTTAAAGATAGAATTTAAGCAAATTTGAGGATTTTTTTTCAGCGGAAAGGCACCACTGCAAACCAAAAATGTTAAAATATTATAAAACATAGATAAAGTGGAATTTTATCAAGAGCTTCAGAAAAAGAACATTAGCACGAAGGAATGGTTCTTACGGTTATAACATGAAGCTCGAGACAGGCGATTGGCAGCTGGATAGACACGGGCAAGAAACTTGTTAATCGATAATGCACACCAATGGGGATTGCAATTTCATCTCAGCAATGTTACAAAAACTCCTTAGCTAAATTAAATTGTTTGTCTAGTGAATTTCCGTTGTTCTGACAATGTTTCAATTATTTTGTTTCTTTTTGAAAATTGTAAAAGAAAACCTCTATCATAATCCTTACCATAAGTAAGTCAAGATTACCAACCCCATTTCCGTATCGATTGAGCCTCAGAAGAGTAACTTTTCAAAGTTGAAAGAAAAATATGCTGCGAAAAGTTGATGCAGGACAAGAGGCAGGATAAACCAAGCCCAGCCCTCTTGATCCGATGAAGAAGATAACAATCCCATTCCCTCCCGGGTCCCGGGTTTATTTGACTTGAAGATCTTCCACTCTAATCTCAGCGCTCCCTCTCGCTCTCTCTCCCGTCCCGTCAACTCGGATCCAATCAACGTAACAGAGAAGCAGCAGCTTGAGCCATGGCAAACTGAAGATTTTCCACGAAGCTTTTTCTCGACGAGCTGGACGGTGCTGATGCTGTTGACCCAGTAAATATTTGGCCAACACCTACCTCCAAACTCCTCTTTGAGAAATCGAGACCAACCACCATCTTGAGATTGAGATGGCCAAATCAAAATTTGGAGAAACTCACGAATTACCTGTTGTCACAGTGAAAAAAAAAAAATTTAGACTTTTATAAAATGAGTAAAAACTAATATTACTGTCGATTTAACATAATTTTACTGTGAAATCTCTTCCAGAAGACACTTCATCGTAAGACAACGACTGTGAACGCAGAGTATCCCGCGTCATTACCACGAAAAGCTTGTGGCGCCAAGTGAAGGGATTTTCCGCGGAAATCGTTGTCACTTCGCAGGGGAGGTAAACACCGGGACGGTGACTGTTTTGGACGGATACCCCCTCGCGGCTTGCCCTGGGAGATGTCGCCGGGAATTATCTGTTTGTGCTGGGAAATTTGCCTGGGAAAAGCAGATGCAGAGCTGGATGATGAGGGATTTGTTGGAAATGGGTTGTTTTTTTTTCGATCGATTTTTTTCAGGTTTAAGATTAAATAAAAGTTTAGTTTTGGAAGGTTGAAAATGTTTATGATTAAATGCTATCTCTTTTTGCTAAATTCTACCTCCTCTACCTTCCATACAAAATTGGAAGCTGTCCAAAAGTGCTTTGAAAACGTTGGAATATCCGTATTTTGAGAAGGAATTGTCTGATCGATCTAGTATCTTTGCCAAAGTTGTAGGTTATGACTGGGCTTAGTGATTTTTCACGCTCAAAAATTAATGAGGACGATAATAAAAAAAACATCAAATTTTACGTTAAAAATGGTACTGTTAAAATAAGCTTGAAAATCATAATTAAAAATTACAATTGCTGTTTTTGTTCTATTTAGTAACGTAGTTTGTACTGAACATGACATGATCTACCGAAAAGAACTAAAACAGACATCATAAGTGAAAAATGTGACTTGAAGCTTAAAAATAAATAGAAAAAAGCTTTTAGATTTCCAATTTCCACGGGAACCATATAACCAAATTAAAAAAAAAATCCGGAACTCAGAAAAAATCTTAAATATGCAGAAAGGCCTGATTTTTTAGGTCCGAAAATGTTTTTTTTTACAATTTCACCTTTAAATTATTCAAAATGGTAGTAAAATTGTTATAACAGGGAATGACAATTTGATTTAAATTGGTAAATTGTAAAAGAAAAGCAAACAAAAAAACAAGCGATGCTCCGAAAAGTGATCTCTGATGTCTAAAAATTGTTACAAAAATGTTTGCTATTAATCGATCATTAAAAATCAATTATTCCAACTGAAAAAAAAAATTATCAATCAATTACAACTAATCAAAATGTACCTACTCTTTGAGTCAGTTTAAAAAATGTTTTGATTGAAAAACTATAATATTGCAAAATAAACACAGAGATTAAATAAGTGCATAAAACATATTGAAAAAATGACTAAATCATCATGATAATCTGATGATTCTGAAGTTATGTTTTTATTTGACTGTTTTTCATTAACTTCATTTAGGTATTCATAGCATTTATTTCTTGGTAAATGTTGTAATAATTTCGAATTCTGCAGATAGTTTGCATCACACTTTTCACATGAAAACTAGTATAATTTACATAAATGGCTCTGTGATTGAAAAAATTGTCGAATGTTGATATTTTTAGGCATTGATTTTGAGAAAACTGTTAGTTTTCTCGGGAATTCACGCAGTCCACGAAATCGTGAATGTTCACTAACCTTTGTTGTGACATTTTAGGATAAATAGAGTACATGGAAAATATTTCTCGATTTTGAAAAAAAAAAAATTTCCGGCATTGCACTAATTTATATTATAAAATGTTTTATGGAGTTTCTTTATTTTGAATCTTTATTTTTCTCGAAAAAAACCTCAACTTTTTTGTTATTACAATATGGGTATCAAATGATCGTGATTTTTTTTAAACATTTCAAAAATAATAACACAATTTTTTTAAAATACTTTTAAAAAATCACAAAACTACGTATTTTCTGAAAAATACTAAAAATTTCAGTATTTACAATATGGGTATCAACTGATCAGGAATTTTGCAAACATTTTGAAAATTATAACACAATTGTTTAAACGCTCAAAATTTTTACAAAACTATGTACATAATTTCGAAAAAAAACTCAAAATTTCAGTTTTTATTATATGGGTATCAAATAATCGGGATTTCTGCATATATTTTGAAAGCAATAACAAAAACAATTGGAAATATAGTCCAGACTCGATTATCCGATGTGTTCGGAAAAATTTCAATTCTAATAATCAAAACTTCGGATAATCGAATAAAGAAAAAAAAATTCGTTGTCTAAGTTTTGATAGTCGAGCTTATGATGACCCCTAAACTACGCTTAAGTGATTTAAAAATTTAAATCCAAGATAGCGGTAAATATGGCAGTGACGAAATATTGAAAAAAAGCATTTTATTATTTAATAGAAAATCAACTATTCAAATTTGACTAAAATGGGATCGCAGAACTCGAATTTAATGTTTAAAACAAGAAAAAGAAAAAAACGGAAAAAAATTATTCGTGATTCGATTATCCGAAGCCCCAACCAACCAAAATCGAACTTTGAATAATGGAAACTTCGGATAATCGAGGCTTCGGATAATCGAGTCTGAACTGCACTCGAATTTTTCACAAAACTACGTATTTTTGAAAAAATACTTAAAATTTAATTTTCTACAATATGCGTATCAAATAATCGGGTTTTTTTTATACATTTCCAAAGTTATAACACAAATTTTTGCTAATACTTATATTGTAAAAAACTGAAATTTTGAGTATTTTTTCGAAAATACGTAGTTGTGTGAAAATTTTGAATACTTTCAAAAAAAAAATTTATTACTTTTGAAATGTATAAAAAAAATCCCAATCATTTGATACCCACATTGTTAAAAAAAAAATAAAATTTTAAATATTTTCAGAACTGCGTATTTTGTGAAAATTTTGAGCGTTTTCAAAAAAAAATTGATGTTACTTTCGAAATGTATGAAAAAAAATCTTTTTATTTGAAATCATGTTGTATACCAACTGTATACATTGACCATTTGACCATTGACTGTATACTAGGGTGCCCAGAATATGGGACTTTTTCTCAAAACCTCGCTCCACAAGCTGAATATTGTTCCTTAAGCTATTTTAGGACTCTAGGCCAAATATGAGCCAAATCGGTCATCATTTACCCATTGATACTCGCAGGTGAAGTTTGTATGGAAAAAATCGAAAAAATGTATGGAAAACCCAATTTTCTCACGGTTTGGTCTGCACGGCGGGCTACTTCTTTTCAAATATTCCCAAAAGTGAGATTCTCATTGGAAATTTAATGCTCTACAACTTTGTAGAACATACCAACGCTGTAAAACTCGATCCTGAAAAGTTATCAGCGAGTTAAAAAAGTCATTTTTGTATGAAAATCATTTTTTTCTCCAACTTTAGGCTCGGGTATCAATGGGTTAATCTCAACCAATTTCGCTCAAAATTTACACAGATGCTTAAAATAACCCAAAAAACCGTTTTCCGCTTGTGGAGCAGGGGGTCATTTTTTCTGGGCACCCTACTGTATACATATTTTTTTTAAGAAATAGTACACAATTTTTTTTAAGAAGCAAAATCTTTCCAAATTCCTAAAAGTTTTATTTTCTGTGTTTTTTAACACATTACTCAATTGAAATTAATTATTTGGTTTAAAAATCTTGGTTTAAAAAAAAGCAAACAAATAAAGATATAATTTATATAATTTTATAACAAAAAAAGTGAGCCAAGGTCGGGTAACTGCTGTGTAAGTTGGTGAAGTGTCGAGTTTTGGACGATTCAAAATTATCGTTAATTTTTGTTAATTGACTGATTGAAAAAGAGACTGTGTTTCGAATATAAATAAAACGTTTCCAGAATTACATTCGAGAGCAAATGTATGCAACGATGTGAGTCATGTGAATAGCAATTCATTTTCCCAACATCAAAAACTGACAAATTTGAGTGACCCACTTCAAAACCCCTTCATCGAAACAATAAAACTCGACCTGGCAATCAATTTCGCCCGAAATTCCGACCCCCGACCGCAGAGAACAATAATGGTCAGCAATTTACCAACCTGCCCCCGAAGCTGCTGCCCTCAACCCTGCCAGTGTCAATCTCGGGGCTACACGTTGAAACCACAATTGGGCATTTTATTGAAAATCTGCCCCCGTTGCACCGTTGTGCGCACTCACTGCTCTCGACCCCGCTCGGGAAACTCGGAAAACCACTCGACTTTTTTTTTTTTGGTTCATCCTGCTCGATTTCCTCTGTTGTTTAATTTGTGGTCCGTCCGTTCGTGACAACTATATTATAATTTTGCGGCCGGGGCCAGGATTTTGCCTCCGGAATCCGCTTATTTGCTTACGCTTTTGGGGAGCTCCGAATTTTGCAACGGAGGATTACCACGAGATGTCGCTTGTTTTTGCTGGCCCCGCGGCGAAGTGTTTGCCATACGTGACAAACAGATGGCGCGCGCGCTCTGCAAAACTGTCACAATAAGCGATTTGCCGAGCGTTGCAGTGTCAACATAACCTATAAATAGGTAGACAAACTTTGGTTAATTTGATGGTCAATACGGTTATAAATTGCAAATATTTGAATACTTCTGACAATTGTTGTATTTTTTTCATTTTTGTTATGCAGAAAAGTGTAAATGTCAGTAGAAAAGGTAACGAATTTGACCGTTTATTTTGCGTCCAGCAAATGTCATTCCCCTGTCAAACAGAGGTTACCGCGGTAACGCGCCGACCTCATGGCATACCGCGCGAATTTGAATGTATGTGTGAATGTTTGTGTGCGCGCTTTGCGCTTGCATAAATTATGGCGTGCAGCAGTGCCAATTAGTCGAGTTGGCTGTCCTGGCGCTCTGTAGGATTGTTTGCCAAGTTAAATTTTGCATGGTTTACTGCCCGACGTTAAAACACACACACTTACACAGTACACTTTAAATTAATCGTGAGTTTTCCTGTGGCCAATCCTATTTTTGCGCACATGCATGTGGGTGTGAGGCGATGTGAGTAGAAAACATTTTTGCATCTTTATTGGAGCGTATTCACAAGAAAGGTGAAATTGGATGTCATAAAATTTCCATAATTGCAATAACACTATATTCAGGTGAAAGATAAGGTCCCAAGTAGCAAGTAAAACATCGCTTTTTATTTCTATTGTTGAACAATTGCTGCACAAGCGTTTTTGATCAAAAACCATTGTTCAACATGGATGTGTGACACAAATTAAAAGCAACGGATTACAAATAGTTCATTTTGAAGTTTACTCTGACTTAAATGAAACATGCTTGTAGAACTCGAAAAGCAAATGACATTTGCAGACATGATGATTAATTTCAGTTTGCTAAACATGATGATATAGTAGATTTGACCTTTGGCTTCGGCTGGGATTTCTCGTAAACATGGAGCAATACCTACGAAATCGGTGATTTTTTTTAATTTTGTATTTCTTAATCCGGCTGAAACTTTTTTGGTGCCTTCGGTATGCCCAAAGAAGCCATTTTGCATCATTAGTTTGTCCATATAACTTTCCATACAAAATGTGGCAGCTGTCCATACAAAAATGATTTATGGAAATTTAAAAACCTGTATCTTTTGAAGGAATTTTTTGATCGATTTGGTGTCTTCGGCAGAGTTGTAGGACTAAGGACTACACTGAAAAAAAATGATACAAGGTAAAAAAAAGTTTTGGTGATTTTTTATTTCACCTTTTGTCACTAAAAATTGATTTGCAAAAAAAACACTATTTTTTGTGAAATGTTTTATGCCAACTTTTCAGAAATTTTCAGAACTACTGAATACTGATGTTTTTCAAAAAATCTAAATATTGGTCGCAAAAAATTTTCAACTTCATTTTTCGATGTAAAATCGAATTTGCAATCAAAAAGTACCTTAGTGAAATTTGGATAAAGTGCACCGTTTTCAAGTTATAGCCATTTTTATTTAACTTTTTTGAAAATAATGGCAGTTATTATTTTTTCAAATTAGTGCCCATGTTTGCCCATTTCTGAAAAAATATTTTTGAGAAGCTGAATTTGTTTATATATTTTGCTCTTTTGAACTTTGTTGATACGGCCCTTAGTTGATGAGATATTGCCATGCAAAGGTTTTTTTTTTTTTTTCATAAAATTATTTTTATTAGGTCCTTTTCGGTACTGGGACCTGGTTAGGACCGAGTCGGCTTTTGTAATTACATTTGACTTAATAATTACAGAGGATCTTGTGTGTAAATGTTAGTGGGAGGGGAGCCGATTACCCGCGGCGCCATGCAAAGGTTTAAAAACATGAAAGTTGATGTTTTCTAAGTCTCACCCAAAACAATCCACCATTTTCTAATGTCAATATCTCAGCAACTAATGGTCCGATTTACAATGTTAAAGCATGAAACATTCGTGAAATTCACCGATCATTTCGAAAACAATATTTTCAAAAAATTTAAATCAAGACTTATATTTCAAAAGGGCCAAACATTCAATATTACGCCCTATGCAAAATTTTGGTATCTCGACCTCCTCGACCTTGACCATAGACGAGGAACGAAAACTTCAAATAAAATTTGTACAAGCCTTACCAAAAAAAATCATGAAATTAACCTGAGCTTGACTTCAAAAAACAATTCATGAAATTCTAAGGTCGCTTAAAAAAAATAAAGTTTAAGTTTCTCGAGACAAAGCACAATCGTTAATCGTAAACAGATTTAGCAGTACTACTACTATGTAATTTGCTTTCCAAATTGCTATGCTTTGATTTTTTCTTTTTTCAAAATTATAAATAAGCATACAGTTTATCTCTGAAATAAAAAAAATCGGAAAAATACCGAAAAAAATTATGACAAACTTGCTGACTTATTTTTCAAAACATTTCAGTTTTATTCATAGCTAGGAATAAGTTAAACTTTAATATTAAGTTTAAGCAATTTTTTGTTTTGCACGTTAAAATGTAGATTTGTTTTGTTTATATGAAGTTTACAAATGTAGCTTTTTCATATTTTTTACCTTTATACGCAAGAAAAAAAAATAAAAATAAAAAATGTCATTGTATCAATCAAATGCCCTTTTTTATATCGAATGGAAGATTCAAATTTAATCAAAAACATGTTATTTAAACAAAATTTGATAAAAAATAAAAAAAACTGAATTTCAAGCCCGAAACAAAAAATAAGGCAAAATTTATCACAAAATGCATTTTACAGCCTCTGTCACAAATTTTCAAAATATCAGTTAATACTAGGGTGCCCAGAATATGGGACTTTTTTTCAAAACCTCGCTCCATAAGCAGAATATTGTTCCTTGACCTTTTTTAGGACTCTGGGCCAAATATGAGCAAAATCGGTCAACATTTATCCATTGATACTCGAAGGTGAAGTTTGTATGGGAAAAATCGAAAATATGTATGGAAAACCCAAGTTTCTTTCGGTTTGGTCTGTACGGTGCGCTACTTCCATCCCAATATTCCCAAAAGTGAGATTCTTAATGAAAATTTAATGCTGTAAAACTTTGTGGAACATACCAAAGCTTTGAAACTCGAACCTGAAAAGTTATTAGCGATTTATAAAAGTCATTTTTGCATGAAAAACATTTTTTTCACCAACTTTAGGCTCGGGTATCAATGGATTAATCTCATCCAATTTCAATCAAAATTTATACAGATGCTTAAAATAACCCAATAAACCATTTTCCACTTGTGGAGCAGGGGGTCATTTTTTCTGGGCACCCTAGTAAATACCCTTAGTTTTTCTATAATTTTTCCGATCTGTGGTCCTAAAATTCTAAATTTATAAAAAGTTTTAAAATACCCCAATTCATTAAAAAAAAAATGCAGAATTGATCGTTATTAAATGCATCGTAAATGGGTAATTCTCCGCCAACTCACACAGCAGTTGCCCCGACCCCTCTTCGATTTGCGTGAAACTTTGTCCTAAGGGGTAACTTTTGTCCCTGATCACGAATCCGAGGTCCGTTTTTTGATATCTCGTGACGGAGGGGCGGTACGACCCCTTCCATTTTTGAACATGCGAAAAAAGAGGTGTTTTTCAATAATTTGCAGCACAAAACGGTGATGAGATAGAAATTTGGTGTCATAGGAACTTTTATGTAAAATTAGACGCCCGATTTGATGGCGTACTCAGAATTCCGAAAAAACGTATTTTTCATCGAAAAAAACACAAAAAAAGTTTTTAAACATTCTCCCATTTTCCGTTACTCGACTGTAAAAATTTTTGGAACATGTCATTTTATGGGAAATTTAATGTACTTTTCGAATCTACATTGACCCAGAAGGGTCATTTTTTTATTTAGAACAAAATTTTTCATTTTAAAATTTCGTGTTTTTTCTAACATTGCAGGGTTATTTTTTAGAGTGTAACAATGTTCTACAAAGTTGTAGAGCAGACAATTACAAAAAAATTTGATGTATAGACATAAGGGGTTTGCTCATAAACATCGCGAGTTATCGCGATTTTACGAAAAAAAAGTTTTGAATATATATATATATTAAAAATTTTGTAATTGTCTGCTCTACAACTTTGTAGAACATTGTTACACTCTAAAAAATAACCCTGCAAAGTAAGAAAAAAATACGAAATTTTAAAATGAAAAATTTTGTTTTAAATGAAAAAATGACCCTTCTGAGTCAATGTAGATTCGAAAAGTACATTAAATTTCCCATAAAATGACATGTTCCAAAAAAATTTACAGTCGAGTAACGGAAAATGGGAGAATTTTTAAAACTTTTTTAGTGTTTTTTTCGATGAAAAATACGTTTTTTCGGAATTCTGAGTACGCCATCAAATCGCGCGTCTAATTTTGCATAAAAGTTCCTTTGACACCAAATTTCTATCTCATCACCGTTTTGTGCTGCAAATGATTGAAAAACACCTCTTTTTCGCATGTTCAAAAATGGAAGGGGTCGTACCGCCCCTCCGTCACGAGATATCAAAAAACGGACCTCGGATTCGTGATCAGGGACAAAAGTTACCCCTTAGGACAAAGTTTCACGCAAATCGAAGAGGGGTCGGGGCAACTTTTCCCGATTTCGTGTGAGTTGGTAGAGAATTACCCAAATAATTTACAGCCAACCAAACAAGTTCTTTTATTTAAATTTCATTTGTTTTGCAATAATTATTTTTCGAGGAACTTTTGAAGGGGGAGGGACAAAAACTTAACATAAAATTTGTTAATTAATTTGAATCGGACTATTGCGGTGTAATCTGACACAATTTTTAGAAAAAAGCTGATAAAATTTTAGGTTGATACACAGAAAAAAAAGCTGGTAATTTTCTTCAGGAAATGTTGACAGATTTTGTGTCAAGAAAAATGTATAATATTACATCAGGAATTGGTGAATAATATTGATATTGAAGAATTTTCGTCAGATTCACATATTAACACATTTTTTAAGTAAAATTAATCAAAAGAGAAAAAAAATCATTGTAATTTTTGCTGAAATTGTAAACGTTTTTTAAACTTCATGAATAACATTCTGAAAGAAAACGGATTTTATGTGGCTACATTTTCCATGATAACAAGAACGATTTTTGCGTGTTATGTTGAGAAAATTTACTCTTCTGATAGGGAAATCGTAAAAAATATTTTAGAGAGGCATTCATTGGCAACAAAAAATATTTTGACTTTTCTTGGTGCAAACTTTGCTCATGTACTGCACAGTAAGAAATTGGGTTAATGTTGGAGGTGTAAAATAAACTCTTTTATCAGCAATTCCCCACGAAAACAGCATGATTCGAAAAAAAAGTTCTCCGATCGTGCTCAAATTTTTTCTGGGGGATCCTTGGCCAAAATAATTAGACCCGTATTTTTTTGTTAGGCCATTAGGGTGACCTACGCCGAGTTAGGGGGGTTCGAAAATGGCAATTTTCGTCGATTTTCGCAAAAACCACTTTTTTCAAAAAATCATATCTCCGCGCCATTTCATCCGATTTTAGCTGTCCTAGACGCAAAAGAAAGGTGATTAGTTTGGCTTTTTGGGAAAAAAAGTAAGAAGTTTCAAAAATCTAGCTTAACATTTGAAAAGGTCGTATGAAAACTTAAAATGCTGTTTTGAAGGTCTCGGGACCAAAGAGCCTATGTCTGAAAATATTTTTATCGGATTCCTCGGAAAATTTCAAATAACATATCAAAAAATGGTGAAGTTATGTTTTCAATACTCTGAGATACGATTTTTTGAAAATAAAAACTGGATTTTTCGACGCGCCACGCGCAAGAATGGGAAAATGACGAAAACGTCAAAAAATCGGCTTTTTTCACTAAAACTGCGATATTTTTAAAATTTCAGCGATGACCTATACATGTTAGGGTACCAAAATTTTTGTAATTAAAAGACGCAACTTCCAGTTTTTATTTTCAAAAAATCGTATCTCAGAGTATCGAAAACATAACTTCACCTTTTTTTGATATGTTATGTGAAATTTTCCGAGGAATCCGATAAAAATATTTTCAGACATAGGCTCTTTGGTCCCGAGACCTTCAAAACAGCATTTTATGTTTTCATTCAACCTTTTCAAATGTTAAGCTAGATTTTTGAAACTTCTTACTATTTTTCCCAAATAGCCAAACTAATCACCTTTCTTTTGCGTCTAGGACAGCTAAAATCGGATGAAATGGCGCGGAGATATAATTTTTTGAAAAAAGTGGTTTTTGCGAAAATCGACGAAAATTGTCATTTTTCGAACCACTCTAACACGGCGTAGGTCACCTAATGGCCTAACAAAAAAATACGGGTCTAATTATTTTGGCCAAGGATCCCCCAGAAAAAAATTGAGCTCAATCGGAGAACTTTTTTTTCGAATCATGCTGTTTTCGTGGGGAATTGCTGTTATGATGTAATCATACCTAAATTTCAACTGAAAAAGTTACAAAACGCTAAAATAGTGTAAAAATTACACATTTTTAGCGATGTAATCTCTCCCAGATGTAATATTACCATGATTTTTTTATTGAGTTCATCACTCTCTCAACTTTAACCTGAAAATGGGTTAGCTCGTTCACCTTACGTTACGACGAACTCTATAGATAACGCAGCAATTGCAACTGCTACTCCTTACGCCCAGGCCACCGATACCGACGATAAATTTATTCCAGAGTAGGTATGCTCCCACTCTCTGTAACAATCGAATGAATTACTTTTGCTTCTCATCGTACCATTCCTTACCGGAGATCGTTCCTTCTGACTGGAAACGATATAACTTTACTGCCTGACGATAACTAACCGATCTTTTCTGAATAGGGGAATGACGGCGTCTTTTGAAAATGGCATATTTTTGAATAAAAGTGATTGTCTCGAATCATATTCATGACACTGATTTATTTTTATTTTTTTCATAACGTGTTTTTTTTGTGGCTCAGCGCTTCAACTTCTATCGTTTTCTTTGATATTAGTGATTGTTTAAATCATAATAATATCCCCTTCAGAAATGTGAATTCCAATCAAGAGCAACATCTTTCTCCCACAACAAGACGTGCCAATTGAAGTGTCAACGAAGATGAAGGCAATGACGGTGGTGGTGGTGGTGGTAATTGCCGTGTACCAGAAGGCAACTCAATTGACAAAGTAATGAATGTTTATCCGACTCTGGAATAAGCTGATTCCTGGTACGCAACAACAACCTTCGCCGGTGGGTGGGTGGAAACTGAGGGAAAGAGAGCGACTTCGTCGTCAAGTGTACGGAGAAAAGCTCAAGGACGTTGACGGGAGAAGTCTATTACTGGGGGGGCGTGATTGAAATTTTCTCAATAAGGGTGAACCGAGATTGCAAAGTTGTCAACCGTTAACTATTGCGGGAAGGAAGTTTTTCCGATGACATTGCTTCTTTTTGTAAGAGTGGAATTGGGGAGATTATGGTACTATTTCGTTCCAATCCAATTTCGAAAAATTACAGAATCTTTCGTTACAACTTTCCCACAGCATTCAAAGATCAATCAGCCAGAAAAAAGGGCGAAACACTTTTGCTAATTCCCTACGGAATGCTACCAATCGATTTTCCGTTTACATTTTAATGATTTGAAAGTCCTTCTGAACTTTTCTCCCTTCTCCAGCAAGCGGAAAAACAGTCAATATTGTTTCTTCTTCTTCCTGTTTAATCCTTCCAACCAGCAGCCGAAATTTTCGAAGAACTTTGTTTACACTGAACGCTTGGCTAATTTGCGCCCACAGTTGCAGGATGTTTTTATTTTCGTTTTTCTCTTCCGGAAAAGCCTGTTTATCAAATGTTTGGGTGGGCGAAAGTGCAGACGAATGAGAGTTTAGTGTTATTGGAATATTTGTTTTTTTTCTCAACAATTATTCAAAAAATATCAGCTTTTAAATTTGTATTAAGAAATTAAAGTTACTAGTTTTTTTTTGTAAAAAAAAATCACTTTAAGCCCTTTTCAAACGTTTCCTCTCAAATTCCAACAGAAAAGCTCCACAATCCACCCACCCAACCCCAAGATAATGTCCTGTGCTTTTCAGGGCGAAAACAATCGCTTAATGGGACGACCTTCGTCGTCGTCGTCGTAGTCATCGTCTTTTTCTCCAATCCCGGCCCGCTTATTAACTTAAGTCCGTTTTCCGCATTACAAATAAACCGTCGGGCCGGATTATGACGATGGGGAGGGAGAAGGTGGGAAAAAGAAGAAAGAGTTTCTGAATAATTAAGTCCTTTTCTGGTTCGCAGCAGCAGCACCCAACTTAGCGTTTTTCATGATTGGGAGGAGAGCACGCAAAAAAATGAAACTGTTTCAAATGTTTTAATTAGCGTGATTAACGGTGATTTTGACAAGCTGAGGGATTTTCGGAAGGACAGTTAAAGATATCGATTTGAAAAGCTCAATTTAGACCTTTTTAAAAAGTATACTGTGAAGAGAAAAAAAAATTATAATTTTTATAATAAAAATAAAAGCAGCAAGGAAATCAAATTTGATTTAAATTTTTAATGAAACTTTAAACATTGTCATATCGATCCTTTCCAAAATTGATCCAAATAAACCATTGCAAATTTAATTGAAATTTTTTGTCCCCTACCCCTTAAAATTTCATTGAAAAATCATGACAAAAAAAAGTTAATGATATTTTTATATTAACCCTTTCAAGCCTGATGGGTCATATATGACCCAAAAATGAAAATTTCCAAAACTAGCCTATAATTTTCGTAGGGTCGTAAAATTCAGGCTTGAAAGGGTTAATTGAACAAGCTTGTGCAATTGCTTGATAACTTTTTACGATACATTGAATAACGATATTTTTAATTTTAACATCAAATAGAGCACTTTGAAGATTTTAACAAATTTTGAATTAAGGGATCATTTATTTAAAAAAAAGACACAACACTTTAGGATACGCCAATATTTTCTTGAATTTATTGACGTTTTGAAGAAAATTGACAATGACAATTGACACAGAAAAATTTATGTTATGGGTAATTTTCTACCAACTCACATAAAATCGGGAAAAGTTGCCCCGACCCCTCTTCGATTTGCGTGAAACTTTGTCCTAAGGGGTAGCTTTTGTTTTTGATCACGAAACCGAGGTCCATTTTTAGATATCTCGTGACGGAGGGGCGGTACGACCCCTTCCATTTTTGAATATGCGAAAAAAGAGGTGTTTTTTCAATAATTTATACCGTTAAACGGGGTGACTTTGATAGGTTTGAGATTTTTTCGCAAAATGAAGAGTACAAATAAAATACGTACGGAATTGCATGGAATCATACTGACCGGAGTAGAGAAAGGTTCAAGGTACTTCTAGAAGAAGTTTTCATTAAATTTTGAAAAGTTTAAAAAGTTAGTTAACTATAATTAAGAAAACGTTGATGAATAGCATTATTTTCATATTCTCAAAGTGTCATGATTTTCTCAATGAACATGATTTCAAATCGGAAAACGGAATGCATTTTCGGATTCTTCGGACAATTTTCCACTAGGAGAAGGTAAACGAAGTTAGTAAATAATAAAAAAAAATGTGTTTTTGAAACATAATTAAATAAAATTTCCAAATTTGAAGGCATTTTCAGTAGAACAAATTTTATACAAAATGTGAAATTTTTGATTCGTGCTTCGAATTCAGTTTAAAATGCAATATGAATCGATAATTTTACAAACAAAACTATTTTTAACAAATTTCAGGCAAAATTCTGACTTTTTAACAATTTTACCTAAAATTTATATGTATTTTGTTAAAAAGCTTATAAACTTAGTTAACTAAATATAAACATAGATTTTTTTGACGTAGACTTACGTCTTTGTCGAAGGTACTGGGGTGGCATTCCAAAAAACCCGGGCCGAAGGCCCTGGAATATTGCGTCATCCGTCAATCGCTTATATCTTCCTTCCCTCAAATCGAATCGGCACGATTTTGGTTCCATTCGATTCGAAAATTATTCAGCAATTTGCTATTAAATTTTCAATGTTGGCAAAATAGTTTTACTATTGTAACAACTCAATGTTTTAAAATGCTTTCAAAATGCAGAGATTTTGCAAGCAAAATGAGCGCTTCCCACTCACGGACGGGAAGGTCAAGTACCTATTTTGAGGGGAAAATCACACAAGCAGCGCGACCGGTACCGGTCGCGAAAAAGGAGGGGAAGTAACGGGCCGAAAATATATATAAGAAACTGCGCCAGATTTCAGACCATCATTCACGTCTCAGACGTCGGACCGGCAGCAGCAGCAGGAAAGCTTAGCCCAGAGCAGCAGCAGCAGGAGAGAGAGGGACCAGAACCGCAAAAGAAGCGCGCATCGCCTTCTCGTCGTCGATAGCTGCCTCTCGATGGCCGGACCGTTTGGATCTTTTGTGGTAGGGGGTGAGGATTTCCCAACTCTTTGGAGTTGCCTCACTCCCCGTCTCTCGTCCCACCCGTGATGTGTCGGTGAAATGCCTTTCAGGAACTAGTGTTGGTCTTCGGGGGTGACGGATTGCACAGCTTTCTGAGGCTGCTCCCCCCCAACCCCTCTCTCTCCCCCACATGCTACCAAACTTTCATTCGATTCGCGAAAAAATCGTTTTTCGTTCTTCTATCCTCCATTCGATGTTTCCATTGTTTAAATAAGGCTTTCTAGTCAAAGATTTACCAACACATTCAAAGTATAGTAAGGTCCGATTGAGTTGACTGGAGTGTTGTTTAAAAAATATATCAGCAACCTTAGCGATGGTACATTCGACGCCAAAATAAAATTTGAACACCTTTAACCTAATTTTAACAACAAGAACTATGACTATCAAAGTCACCCCGGTATTCAAAAGAAGAATTTTCAACGCTACTATTTTTTTAAACACTATTGAAAAAAAATTTAAAAAGAGTGCATGGACCTTGTGTGGCCTACCCTAGTACATGTTTTTAAAATAATTGTCTAGAGAAAACCCTTACCAGTTGGAAAATATTCCAAAATTAAATTAAAATCCTATCAATGTCCCCCCGGTTTACGGTAGCCTGAAACGGTGATGGGATAGAAGTTTAGTGTCAAAGAGACTTTTATGTAAAATTAGACGCCCGATTTGATGGCGTACACAGAATTCCGAAAAAACGTATTTTTCATCGAAAAAAACAATATGAAAAAAGTAAACGTATAAAATAAAAAATAGTTTTATGAAAAATACTAAAATTTTCGCAAAATACCGTATTTTTTCGAAAATACTAAAATTTTCAAAATTTGATATCAAACGAAGCGAAATTTGTTATGCATTTTTAAATTAGAGTCTTTTTTGGAAAATACTGATTTTTTTGCAAAATACCATATTTTTTCGAAAGTACTCAAATTTTCATTTTTTTTCATAAGGTGAAAAAGCTTAAAAAAATCGCTTCGTTTGATATCCATATTAAAAAAAATTAAAATCCGAATATTTTAAAAAAATGCGTATTTTGTGCAAATATAAGTTTTTAACAAAAACAAACAACAATAAGTGAAAAAACATACAAAATTTCGCTTCTTTTGATACCTGGGGGAAAGTGGGGCAAGTGTAACAAGCTAAGGAAATGCTCGTTATAACCCATTAAAAAGTTAAAAAATCTGTCGGATTTTATTATAATCATCTTATTCTAGGTCTTGACTAAGACTTTGTTAGAACAAGTTTTTAAAAAATCCTGTTTTTTAATGTAAAAAATTGATTTTAAAATTTTTGATTTTCCGTACGTTCTACTCAACTAGTGGGGCAAGACGAACAACCCGTTGGGGCAAGACGAACAACCCGTTGGGGCAAGAGGAACAATGCATGATAAAACATGTTAATTTGCTAACTATTGAACTGTTATCACTTAGATACATCAGATTAGAATGTATTTGAAAGGTTTCTTCCATTTTTAGATTAAGTAATAATATTTTACTAAAACAATTATCGTTTTTACGAAAAAAATATTACTTAGATGATAAATAGTAAATTTTCATAATATCACTATATTTTGTATGGACAATTTTTTTTTAACAGTTGTTTATCAGTTTTTAAGTACTTTCATGTATTTATATCCCAATAAAATATGTTGTTGCAGCAATTACTATTTTTTTCCATACTAAAAATCCACATGGTACACTTGCCCCACCTGAACAAGGTTTTTTAAAAGCTCTCAACAAAAATAACCAAAAGTTAAATCATACTTTGTAATAGGTGCATGTCATTGGTAGGGACACAACTGATGTAGGGAAAATAGCATTTTGATAAAATGAGCCATAAAACGAACCCTAAGCCTTATTTTGTACTTTCCAAATATTATAAGAAAACAAAGGTTTTGAAAAAAACTTCATTCAGTCTTATGCCCCGTGGCGCTTACGTCGTTTTGGCGGTTATGTGGTAGTAGAATCAGCTAATTGCATTGCTAGCAACAATTCCTCATACTGGAAATAACCAAAATTGTAAAAATTACGGCCGTACGAGCGATTGTTCCTCTTGCCCCATATGGTCGTCTTGCCCCACCTTCCCCTATATTGCAAATATTGAAAATTTTAACATTTTCGAAACATGCGGAATTTTGTGAAAATTTCTAATTTTTCTAATAAAGTGAAAACGAATACAAAATTTCGCTCCATTTAATACCCATATCGCAATAATTTTTTTTGTATTTTCTAAAAAAAATAGTTATTTTGTGAAATTTTAGTTTTCAACAAAAAAAACTTTAAAGTGCAAACGCATTCGCAAAATTTCGCTTTACTTGATACCCTTTTAAAAACTTTTTATTAAATTTGTACCAGCCTTATGATTAAAAAACAATTGGAAAGTAACAGAATTTTTTAAAACAATATGACAATTATCAAAACTTTTAAAAATTTCCCGATTTTTTGTGACATTTATTACAAATATAAATATCATGGGTTTAATTTGAAAAAAATGATGCTTTTCAAATAACATTGGTAAATTAAAACTTTTCGGAACTATGAACAATATTTAAAGTTAATAATTATTGACATTCCTTTAATAATTATTGATTTGAGAATGAAAATTAAAACAAATACATTTTGAATGTCTGAATTTCATTTTATTTTTTGAGCAAAACGTATCACACTAAGCTTTATACATTGTTTTAGTTTATTACAGTTTTGCCGCCGTCAAAAAAATCAAAAAGTTAAAGAATCCATAGATTTATTTTGTCTCTAAAGTTTTAGGTATATCTTCAATCAGTGATCAAAATTTATAATTTTTATATGATTAAAAATGCAAAAAATAATTGTTAAATAATGTATTCAAAATAGTAGCCAATTATACCAGGATTTAAAATGAAAATTTCTTTTTTTAGCATTTACTAGATAAAATTTGAATAGTTGACTAACTTATGTACATCAGTCAAAGAATGTGGACACCTCTGCACCCCAAAAAAAAGTCTGGTGGAAAAGTCAAAATTTTGCTAAAATTAAAAAAATTATTCCATAAAACAAAAAAATATATATTTAGCAATAGTTTTTAACAAGCTGGCAACTTTAGAACAGTATTTGCTTTTTTTTTTCATATTAAGAAATGTTTAGTTAAAAAAAACTATTAAGTACTAAAGTACTTAAAATTTTTGTTTAGGATTTTTTCTTAATTATTTAAAACAACGAATAGAAGGAAAACACAAAACTTAAATATTTTTTTCAAGGGAACGCAACAATCAAAAGATTGAGAAACACTGACCTACCTCCTAAATCATACCCCCAGTGACAACACGCTCAATGAGCCCATTCATTTGATTGGAAAATTCCGACTCACATTCCTCCCCAGAACAGAAATGAAATATTTACGACCGGTCCTCATTTTTCCAGTTGACTCTCGCTGACCGATGCCAATAAATGGCCAGTTGCCTTTCGGAAGAGGGCTGCTCTTGTGCATAAAGGTGTCCCCCCCAATATTTGCAAATCCAAAAATATTCCCCAGCTTAATCTTTCTTTTTTTCTGTTGGCACCATTTCAAAAAATTGTGTCGATTTTGTTCGGACGACAATTTCCCCAACAAGTCAAGTCAAGTCGTGTCGCGTCAGATTGGGTCGAATCTCGTGTGACGGATTGCACCTGGACCGAAAAATGGCACCGATGGCGTGGCACGTGACGGCAGTGGTGACCATGGCCATGGTCGCAGCTGCAACTGGTGCGGAAAATTGAATTTTGACCAGCACTAGATACTGACTGTGTGTGTGTGTGTGTGTCTAATAATAGTGGGTGGTGGGTGGTCAGCTTGTTTGCATGGTGCAAGTGATGAAAAGTGTCAATGAGAGAGAGAGCGTGCGCGGGAAAGGATTATCGGATTTGATGGCCGATGGATGTGTCGAAAATTGAGTTTCAAAGGAAAAATAGATTTTCTGTATAGTTGGCTAGCTGGCGGTGGGGGTGGGGGTGGGAAAAGTCTGGTTTAATCTAGGTGTGTGTCTGTGACAGAATCGATCGTGAGTGAATCAAGCTTGTCGGAAATATTCAAAATAGAATGCACCAAAGCTTTGGTGGAGTGAGGATAAGAGATGTGACAGACAGGAACAAATTTATGAAATTTAAGCTTACTCAAATTTTATTTATTCAAAACATAAGTTTTACTATGTGTAATAATTCAGTTCAATTTGAAACATCTAAAATGTCACGGATTCTTTGTCACCAATGAAGTGTGTTGTGTTTGAATTTAGCTGTTATGAATTAGGCCGTTGCAAATATTTTTCAAAGTTTATGTCGAAGTTTATGTTGATTTCACAAAACGTTCACGGTGGAATGACTGGCCTTAGCAATTTTTTTCAGTTTATTTTTATTGTTATTTTGTTTACGTCTTTAAAACTCTTCAAACGTAGGCACTATAGGCAGTAACTTTACTTATTTTATTGGAAAAAACTGAAACTGATCGATTTTATGTCTAATGCAAAGGTGTACAATTCGTAAAAATGGGTACACGGAATTATAATTTGCCAATTTTTAAATAAACTATTTTAGACAAATTCAGATTCCCAATATCCATAATATTTGATTTTTTTTAGGGGACAAAAAATCTCAATTTTTGAGCCATAGAGAAGTACATATGCAGAAAAATTTTGCCGCTAAATTTTGTTTTTCAGGGAAAAATAGATATTTCTGTCTTAAAACTTTAGTTTTGAATGTAAAATCAAATTTGCAATCGAAATGTACTTCACAGATTTTTTTCTGAAAAAGTGCACCGTTTTCAAAACATAGCCACATAAATTTAAATTCAAACTGAAAAAAATCCCGTTTTTAATTTTGTCAAAATACTGTCCATTCCTGAAAATATTTTTTCGAAAGTTTTAGAAAATTTCATATAAAATTACATGAGAGACATTGAAGATTGGACCTCTCGTTGCTGAAATACAGCGGGCAAAAAAAAACCAAAAAAAAATGTTTTCTAAGCATATTTTATAATATTTTCCTCCTGCAAATGTTACCATGAATTAATAAAATCTTATCCAATATTATATAAATTTATCAGGTTTGTTTTAAATAAAAAACAAGATTTCTACAACTGAAAGGAAATTGTGAGAAAATAGATTGCAAATAAAAAAAACACATTTATATACATTGTTATATATTTATCATTTATTTTCGATTTAGTTTCAACACCCAAAGGAAAAATATATCTCAAAATCTGCAACAGTGGATTTGATGCAGAAAATGTCACATTTTATAACATTTTTTGCAGTAAGCCCCTAGATCATTTTTGCCCGCGTGTAAACATTTCAGCGATCTGCAGTTCTCACCAACACATATAATGCTGGCCCGCCCCCGAACAACACTCCAAAGAGAAGCATATGTTGGTGCTCTTTCACTCACTTTTCAACAAGCGTCCATGGCGCGGTGGTAGCGTGTCAGATCAATAACCAAGAAGTTTGTGGTTCAATCCTCGTTCTGCTAAGTGTTTTTTTTTTGTGAGATACAACCAAAAAGCCGTCGGTAATGTCGATAATTGTCGGTAACGGGCAAAAATGTCATTCTCTTATATCGCAAAAAATGCATGAGGACAGATTTCATGCAGATTCTGATATACTTTCATGCCGCCATGCATCACAATCATGCGACTGCCAGTTGGGTGAACCATTACAATTTCAAGCTTTTCGATCCTTCTTTGAACTTTAAAAAAAATCTAAAACCGCTTGAACTTGGCAAGCGTGTTAATTTGTGTTTTGATTTTGAATGGGGCTTATCTATATATATAAAAAATTTCGACGGTTTTGTTTCGAACGCGAATCAATTCAACACGGAACGTCGGAACGAGGTGCTCTTTGTTGCGTTGGGTCCGTATAAGTTCAAGGAAGGTTCTTACGCCAAAAAGTTACAACTTTGGCCACTCCGTTTGAATCAATCCGTTTGAAAAAAAAAGTCAATCAGACGTGTCTTAGAAAGCAGAAAAAAGTTATAAACTGATTTTGTTTTGATATCACGGTCAAAAATTAAGAGGATAAATCAAATTTATTGAATATTGATACAAAAATAAAGTTCATAAACTTTTACCTGTATATCTAACAGGGAATTTTCTAGGTAATCTAAACATATTTCTGGTTCAATAAAATTTGGATTGAAATTATCTCTTTTATTATGTATAATTACAACGAAATATTGGTAAATTTTCACATTTTCAGAGGAAAAACTAAACATACCAAGTTGTAATATTACCATTGTTTTTTGTTCTGTGTAGTAAAACAAATTTAGAGTTCTTTTATCAAAGGTCATTTTGATCTTGTGACGTTTTGTCTTTTGGAACTTTTTTTATACATTCGCTGAAATTTAGCTTAAATAACTTTTAGTCGTATAACTTCGTTTTAATCATAAAAATAATTCAAATAAAGTAAGTATCTAAAATAATGTTTAATGAATATAATGATTAAAAAAGCTAAAACTAATTGAATACAAATTAGTTTTAGCTTTTGTTCTTTAATAAACATGATTTTCAGTAGAAGTTGTACATATAAAGACTTCGAGGGTATTGCTAGATTTTCTAATCTAATCTAATCTAATCTAATCAGACCCTAGCGCAGCCAATCTTTCGAAGGGATCCTGGAGAGTGCCTTAGGTTAGATGACGCCTAGCACTCTTCTTGTCATTTATTAACATTTGTAGTGCGCCATTGCATTTGAATGCATTGAAACATCACAAGCGTTAAACCGGCCAGGCCTACTGCGTAAAGCCGTATCGCAGAGATGACTCGTAATTGGGTTGAGTTTGAACACTGAGTGTTCGAACAACAACACAATTCTGAATCGACAGGGGAGGAAGAAGCGTGGGGACACACCACCATACGCTCCGAGATTTGGTTGTATTCGTTGGGAGCACCATGCTAAGAAGGTTTGGTACTCCGGGACCCTCTGGGATGGGACATTGTATTTCCACGAATGCCCTGGACACTATTTGCCGTGGTTATAGCGCCACAACTCGCTCTCTGTAACAGTAGTCCTAATTCCAGTCCACGCTCACCAAGTCGTCATGGCCTAGTGGTTAGCATTTTTTGCTTACCAATCCAAAGGACGGGGGATCGAACCCCGCCTCGAGCGACTTTGATTTTTCGTTCCTATTCATCATTTCAAATTTCTGTGTTCTTAACTTTCTCGTTGGGAGCAGATGGGAATCGAACCCAGAACCATTCGCTTACAAAGCGAACACCGTAACCAGTCAGCCACGGCCGCTCCCTCGAGGGTATTGCTAGATTTTCTGATTTAAAAGTAATTTAAAAATCTAACTTTCAAATCATATCTGAGGCCGATGCAAATATTTTTCAAAGTTTTTGTCCCTCGGCTCTGGCCTGGAGTCGAGGGGGGGGGGGAGGCAGAATAATATAAATTTTGAAATAACAAGCCATAGTTTCTACATTTGCATGGAAAAAGTAAGATTTGACGAAAACAAAAATGTTATCGAAAAAAAACTTTTTGCGATAATAACCATCGAAAATTTTCAAAAAATCAAAGTATTTTTAAATCAACCCAAGGATGCTAAAAATGATTCTTAACGCAAGGGAATGCATTTCAAATTGATTTCAGCTGACTGCACTTAATTTTCCGTTGAAATTTTGAAATTTTTCGAAAAAAATAATTTTTTGCCCCCTGATTTTTTGGGCCAACTTTGAAGGAGGGGGAGACAAAAACTTAAAATAAAATTTGTACCAGCCTTATGTCAAGTCAAAAAATGCAAATATGAATCGCGATGTCGGTTCCAGTCTAAGTGGATTGATTTTTGTATGTATAAAAATTAACTATTTTTAGTTTTCATATTTTCTCATTTTTGATCTTTTGATAATTTTTAAGAACAAAATGGAGATTTGTTGATGATTTTATGTTGGCATTTTATGTTAGACTCCCGGTTATATCTTTTGACTACTGAAGATACCTAACATGAGTACCTTGAGTACAATTTTAAAGCTCAAAAAACGTATCACATTAGGCTATAAGAATTTCTATTTACCAAATTTAGATCAACTTGCGATTTTTTTCGAAATTGCTTTTTTTATGAAACAAGCCCAAACATGATATGTTTTAAAAGCTGATTTTAAAGCCATTCGTTTTTATTGCTTGTTTTTTTTCTAAAAAAATTACTGAAACTTAAAACTTTCTTCTTATTTTCAGTGACCAAAGCTTCTCCACAATTTCACACACCTTTGTCAGTCAACACGCGTCAAATCATCAACTCGCTAGTCCGTGATCTGCGTGAAACGGAAAAATCCTTAACCCCACTGAAAACCAGCAAAACTTCCCTAGAACGCAACTTTACCCAATATCGCACCAAAAAAGACCAACATCACGGACGCCAAGCTGTTTTCAACCTACACCGAAACGGCCAAAACCTCCTCCAAAAAGCACTCCAACTCCAAACCAACGCATCCCAGCTAGAGAATCGCATCGAGCGCCAGTTTGAACCCCGTCTAAGGCAACTTCAGGCTCTGCCCCGTAACTCCCAGGACTCGACCGTGGACAATCAGATTGCGCAAAGTGTCAACATCTACCGGCGTATCTGTGAACTGCTGCTGAACCTGATCGAAGTGCCGGCCTACATCATTGCGCAGTTGAGTGGAGCGGACAGTGATGAGTTTGGCGATTCGGAGCAGGATGAAGGTTTAGGAGTTGGTGGAGATGTTGCAGGGGATTACGGTGACGTTGGCGTCAATGGAACAGAATAAAACAAAAATGACTTCAAGATGTAATCAAATCATTCAAATATATAGAAATGACATCAATTGGCAGATAATTTTGAAATATTTCAATCAAATTCATCACTTCAGCTTGCGACAAAAGCGAATCGTTATAACTTTCCGGGAAACTCGATCGAATTGTTATTAACAGCCCCTCTCCTTTCATCATCCCACATGATGCATTGAAAAGACTGTCACCGAGAATCATTTTTCTTCGTCGAACCATTCCTCGAAAAGCGCTCGAACCCATGCTGTGTGTATCGTGCACTCTCTTTCTCCGCAAACGAGCATCGATTGCTTCCAATAATAGCCCCGTGAGCGATGAGAAAATCTTTTACATTCATCATCCGTCAGAAGCATCCCTCCCCCCTCATTTCTCGATGGAAAAGCTTTTCTAGAATTCTGAGAAAGAAAAAAAAAAAAATGACCTCCACACAATACGGTGATTGAAGGTGGGGGGGGGGGGTGAAGGGGAAAACCTCTCTGAAAGCTTCTGAGCTTTCTGTCAATTGTCAATTATGGCACGCTCGAGCTCGTGCCATCGTTGTCGGCTGAGGCCTCGTCCCCGCCCACCCGCTTAATTTCCCTTTTTTACCCCCGGATGCATCGTTTGTCACACTGCAAGTAAAGATGCACTTACTTTGGGGATGAACCTTAATGGTGGAGGCTGCGGTTTGTAGGAATGAGCTAAGAAGTTTTCCAAACAAAATTAAAATTTGTTCATTTTTTCAAAATCCGTATAGCAAATTTTTTTTATATTTTTCTCCCATCGCATTGAGTCGAAATCAAAGTTTCACAACCTGTAAGTACCATTGAATGATTCAAAATTCGAACAGTATTTTTGTAATAATCTTAACTTGGTAAAAAACAAGTTTAGCTTTTAAAAGAAGGATGAAAAATTCACATGATAATTAATTTAAATGTATTATTATTCTGATATTTTTTCTAGCTATCTTCACTTAAACTTTACCCTATATTTTGTTTACATTATAAAATAATAACATGGGTAATTCTCTACCAACTCACACGAAATCGGGAAAAGTTGCCCCGACCCCTCTTCGATTTGCGTGAAACTTTGTCCTAAGGGGTAACTTTTGTCCCTGATCACGAATCCGAGGTCCGTTTTTTGATATCTCGTGACGGAGGGGCGGTACGACCCCTTCCATTTTTGAACATGCGAAAAAAGAGGTGTTTTTCAATAATTTGCAGCCTGAAACGGTGATGAGATAGAAATTTGGTGTCAAAGGGACTTTTATGTAAAATTAGACGCCCGATTTGATGGCGTACTCAGAATTCCGAAAAAACGTATTTTTCATCGAAAAAAACACTAAAAAAGTTTTAAAAATCCTCCCATTTTCCGTTACTCGACTGTAAAAAATTTTGGAACATGTCATTTTATGGGAAATTTAATGTACTTTTCGAATCTACATTGTCCCAGAAGGGTCATTTTTTCATTTAGAACAAAATTTTTCATTTTAAAATTTCGTGTTTTTTCTAACTTTGCAGGGTTATTTTTTAGAGTGTTTTAATGTTCTACAAAGTTGTAGAGCAGACAATTACAAAAATTTTGATATATAGACATAAGGGGTTTGCTTATAAACATCACAAGTTATCGCGATTTTACGAAAAAAAGTTTTGAAAAAGTTACTTTTTGCGTTTCTCTTTGTTTCGTCGTCCGTGTCTGTCGCGGGTGACCATGAACGGCCATGATCGATGACGACCAACTTTTTCAAAACTTTTTTTCGTAAAATCGCGATAACTCGTGATTTTTATAAGCAAACCCCTTATGTCTATATATCAAAATTTTTGTAATTGTCTGCTCTACAACTTTGTAGAACATTAAAACACTCTAAAAAATAACCCTGCAAAGTTAGAAAAAACACGAAATTTTAAAATGAAAAATTTTGTTCTAAATGAAAAAATGACCCTTCTGGGACAATGTAGATTCGGAAAGTACATTAAATTTCCCATAAAATGACATGTTCCAAAATTTTTTACAGTCGAGTAACGGAAAATGGGAGGATTTTTGAAACTTTTTTAGTGTTTTTTTCGATGAAAAATACGTTTTTTCGGAATTCTGAGTACGCCATCAAATCGGGCGTTTAATTTTACATAAAAGTCCCTTTGACACCAAATTTCTATCTCATCACCGTTTTAGGCTGCAAATTATTGAAAAACACCTCTTTTTTCGCATGTTCAAAAATGGAAGGGGTCGTACCGCCCCTCCGTCACGAGATATCAAAAAACGGACCTCGGATTCGTGATCAGGGACAAAAGTTACCCCTTAGGACAAAGTTTCACGCAAATCGAAGAGGGGTCGGGGCAACTGCTGTGTGAGTTGGCGGAGAATTACCCACATTTCTTTTTTTTGTTAAAGAAAAACTCATTCAAAACTAAAAATAAAATATCATGATGCATGTGTCACAAATTTATTTGACTTAAAAAACAATTTTCAAGCCCAATTTTCAGCAAATCAGGGTAAAAAGTATTACAAAATGCGTTATTCATTATAGCAATTCTCTACGCAATTTGCCGTTTCGACCATTTTTCTTTTTTTTTATTTGGCTCAAACTTTGGGAGGCCTTCCATATCACCCAAGAAGCCATTTTGTGTCATTGGTTCACCCATACAAATTTCCATACAATATTGACAGCTGTTCATACAAAAATGGTACGTAAATATTCGAAAATCTGTAACTGTTCAAGGAATTGATTTGGTGTCTTCGGCAAAGTTGTAGGTATTTATGAGGACTATTCAGAAAAAAATAGGAACTCGGATAAAAAAATGGTGATTTTTTAATTAACTTTTTTTTTCAAAAAAAAATCAATTGCCCAAAATCCGTATCTTTTTCATTTTTGAAATTTTTAATATATTTTAGGGGACAAAACCCCGCATCTTTTCAGCCATTCAGAAGAATGGACCAAAATTTTGCCGACGAGTTATTATTTTTTTTAAAACAGTGATATTTGTAAAAAAAGAGTTAAACCTTGTACATAAAATTTGTTAATCTCATTTTTCAAAATCGAATTTGCAATCAAAAGTTCTTTAAAAATACTTGAATAAATGCACCGTTTTCAAAAATGCCATTCAAAGATAAATTTTGTCCGTAAAATTCCGTTGTTTTTTTTATATTGTCCATGATTGCCTAATTCTAAACATATTTTTTTCGAAAAGTTCGGAAAATTTCCTGCAATTTAATCTAAGAAACATTGAAGATTGGACAATTGCTGAGATACAGCGGATAAAATAAAAAGAAACCGGAAGTTTGTTGTTTTTAAGTCTCACCCAAACAACCCTCCATTTTGTCAATAACTCAGCAACTAATGGTCCGATTTTAAATGTTAAAATATGATACATCCGCGAAATTTTCTGATTTTTTCGAAAACAATATTTTTTTAATCAAGACTAACATTTCAAAAATGCTAAACATTCAATATTACGCCCTTTTGAAATGTTAGTCTTGACTTAAAAAATCAAAATACTTTCATGAATGTTTCAAATTTTAATAATGAAAATCAGACCATTATTTGCTGAGATATTGACATTAGAAAATGGACACATTGTTGCATTTATTTCAAGCAGATTTTAGAATAAGTACTTTGAAATTGCCGTGGAATTTAAATGTCCGTGAAAAATCACTAGCCTACATATTACCTATGACGAACTTAAAATTTTAAACCCAAAATTTCAAATAAAAAAAACTTGTAATGCTGATTTTGTGATGATTTTATAGCTAAGGTGTTCATGGATAAGTGCAGTGCTTCTTGGGACGCGCAGTCCTATTTTTTCGTGATAATTTTCGTCTCTTTTGTGTCGCTGTTTGTGTGCATGGGCTGATTGGTCATAATAATTGAATAATGCCTTCATAAGTGCAGTGCTTCTTGGGACGTACAGTCCGTTTTTTTCGCGATAATTTTCGTCGTAAATGATCGTAAAAATTTATTCCAACTTTCAGTTTTAGTATTAATTCATCAATCTATCGATTTTATTAAGAGTAAAGCGTCATTTATTTACTATTTTTGAAATTTGCTCGCGTTATCTAAATTGTACAAACAGTAAAAATATATTGATAAGTCCAGCCCATAGCGCTACTGCTCGGTTGGCACGCGTTCGATTAAAACAAACTTTTTAAATAATCAATTATTTATCTTTCCGCAGCCGGCTGCCTAAGATTTAAAATTTCAACCGATAAACAAAATGCTCATGGTCACATCACTGCCACTCGTGAATCCTGACCTCATACCCATCTACTAACCCCCTCAAAACTCATGTGATACTTTGTCGGAGAAGCAGTCGATTGGGCGGTCTCTATCACTCAAGTATCGGACTAACATTCCCATCCACTTCCCCGTGACCCTACCACTGGTCGTGGCCGGCGCCGGTATTGATCAGCATGATAGGGGCCTTTGAGAAGTTGCGAAGCGAGGAAAGATAGCACCCACTCATCTTCCACGGCTCGTGGATGTAACTTCTGGAGGTCCTGGTCAATAACGGAGTAGCAACTGCGGGTGGGCACCTATGCTTATGCTTATTTTATAGCTAAGGTGTTCATGTGTTGAAATAAATAAAGTCTAAAAACATAAATTTATACTCTAATCTAATCTAATCCAACACTATAAAGTCTAAAAACATAAATTTATACAAAATTAAACTGGCTGTGAAATTAACAAAAATCATACGAATCACCATAATAACACCATAATCATTACAAAAAAACTAAAAAAGAATTAAGCCAAAGTGAAAAGTTTTTTTTTTCAATTATTTATATTAAAAAAATACAAACAGAAGTAAAATCATAAAACAATTTTGTTTTCTTCGAATTGCCAAATTTGAATTCGAGCCAAAGCTTAAAGGGAGCCATCCTCAAACCTCGTTAACACTATTTTGGATAATTGAGATTTAAATCTATAACTATGAAGTTACACATTTTAAAACTTAAATGGAATTGGAAACACACCACAAGGTCATAATTTTCTTCATCTTCTGTATTCAAAAATATGCAATACTTTGAAGCACTTTAATCATTTAATATTGAAAATAAAATTGTCATTGTTGAAAGTTTTTCATAAATATATTGTTTAGAAAAAAAACCTGTCACTTTTCTGATCCTTTTTTAGTAAGACAAAACATATACTTGAAATTTGACTTTTCAAACAAAAAAACACAATTTACAGTTAGTCAAATTATTTGATACAGGGCAAACTGAACAATTTAAGTACAATAAAAATTGAGCTTTAAAAGTACAGTCAAGACTCGATTATCCGAACCACGATTATCCGTAGTTTCGATTATCCAAAGTTCGATTTTCTCTAAATAATCGAATCATGACCAAAAATTTATTTCTATTTTTTATATCCTTGCTTTAAACATCAAATTCTAGTTCTGCGACCTCAATTTAGTCAAATTTGAAAACAAAATTGCCTTTAAAATTAAAAAACGTTTTTTTTTTGTTCAATAAAAATGTTATCATCGCCATTTTAGCCGCCATCTTGGATATAAAAATTCTAATTCATTATTGAGTAGTTTATGGGATATACCTAAGCTTGACCATAAAAAAGACAGCGAAAAAAAAATATTTTCATGATTCAATTATCCGAAGTTGAATTTTTCCAAGGCTTCGGATAATCAAGTCTGGACTGTACTTTTAAAGCTGAGCAATTCTCTACGAAATCGGTCTTTTTTCTTCAATTTTAATTTTTGTATTTTTTAATCCGACTGAAACTTTTTTGGTGCCTTCGGTATGCCCAAAGAAGCCATTTTGCATCATTAGTTTGTCCATATAATTTTCCATACAAATTTGGCAGCTGTCCATACAAAAATGATCTATGAAAATTCAAAAATCTGTATCTCTTGAAGAAATTTTTTGATCGATTTGGTGTCTTCGGCAAAGTTGTAGGTATGGATACGGACTACACTGGAAAAAAATGATACACGGTAAAAAAAAATTTGGTGATTTTTTATTTAACTTTTTATCACTAAAACTTGATTTGCAAAAAAAACACTATTTTTAATTTTTTTTATTTTTTGATATGTTTTAGAGGACATAAAATGCCAACTTTTCAGAAATTTCCAGGTTGTGCAAAAAATCTTTGAACGAGTTATGAATTTTTGAATCAATACAGATTTTTTCAAAAAATCGAAATATTGGTCGCAAAATTTTTTAACTTCATTTTTCGATGTAAAATCAAATTTGCAATCAAAAAGTACTTTAGTGAAATTTTGATAAAGTGCACCGTTTTCAAGTTAAATCCATATTTAGGTGACTTTTTTGAAAATAGTCGCAGTTTTTAATTTTTTTAAATTAGTGCACATGTTTGCACACTTTTGGAAAAAATATTTTTGAAAAGCTGAGAAAATTCTCTATATTTTGCTTCTTCGGACTTTGTTGATACGATCTTTAGTTGCTGAGATATTGCCATGCAAAGGTTTAAAAACTGGAAAATTGATGTTTTCTAAGTCTCACCCTAACAGCCCATCAATTTTTAATGTCGATATCTCAGCAACTAATGGTCCGATTTTCAATGTTAATATATGAAACATTTGTGAAATTTTCCGATCTTTTCGAAAAAAATATTTTCAAAAATTTTAAACCAAGACTAACATTTTAAAAGGACGTAATATTGAATGTTTGGCCCTTTTGAAATGTTAGTCTTGATTTGAAAATTTTGAAAATATTGTTTTCGAAAAGATCGGAAAATTTCACAAATGTTTTATATATTAACATTGAAAATCGGACCATTAGTTGCTGAGATATTGACGATAGAAAATGGTGGGTTGTTTGGGTGAGACTTAGAAAACATCAATTTTCCTGTTTTTAAACCTTTGCATTGCAATATCTCAGCAACTAAAGGTCGTATCAACAAAGTCCGAAGAAGCAAAATATAGAGAATTTTTTCAGCTTTTCAAAAATATTTTTTCCAAAAGTGTGCAAACATGTGCACTAATTTAAAAAAATGAAAAACTTCGACTATTTTCAAAAAAGTCACCTAAATATGGATTTAACTTGAAAACGGTGCACTTTATCAAAATTTCACTAAAGTACTTTTTGATTGCAAATTTGATTTTACATCAAAAAATGAAGTTGAAAAATTTTTGCGACCAAAATTTAGATTTTTTGAAAAAATCAGTATTGATTAAAAAATTCATAACTCGGTCAATGATTTTTTGCACAACCTGGAAATTTCTGAAAAGTTGGCATTTTATGTCCTCTAAAACATATCAAAAAATAAAAAAAAATAAAAATAGTGTTTTTTTGCAAATCAAGTTTTAGTGATAAAAAATTAAATAAAAAAATCACCAAATTTTCTTTACCGTGTATCATTTTTTTCCAGTGTAATCCATATCCATACCTACAATTTTGCCCAAGACACCAAATCGATCAAAAAATTCCTTCAAAAGATACAGATTTTTGAATTTTCATGGATCATTTTTGTATGGACAGCTGCCAAATTTGTATGGAAAATTATATGGACAAACTAATGATGCAAAACGGCTTCTTTGGACATACCGAAGGCACCAAAAAAGTTTCAGTTGGATTAAAAAATACAAAAATTAAAATTGAAGAAAAAAGACCGATTTCGTAGAGAATTGCTCTATGACTATAAATTTCGGAAAATTGAATGACCGAACTAAAAAAATGTCAGACACAAACTAATGGTAAATACGACGAGCTTTTCGGTAAAAATATTTACGAGACTAGAAAATAAATCTGTCATATAGAAATGGTCAAAAGATTGCAAGAAACCCCTGTTTTTCAACTTTTTTTATTTTATGACAATGGTCAATATGGAGAGTTTTATGTAAAATTGTCTAGAAACTCGGTCACTTAAAAAAAAATTTTTAGTAAATAATTATTGTACTTTTTGGAGAGACATACCATTCTGCATTTTTCGCGAGTCTCTTTGTAGCATCTTAAGGCTATTTCCTCAAAAACTTTGAACGAAAAAAAGACGTGACGTCACCTTAAAATTAAACTTTTAAACTTGAAAATTGAAAAATCTCATAGAAGTGGCGTACATTTATCTTTCACTGTATTTTTATTTTCAGAAGACCCGTCCAATTTCCTACAAATTTGTCTTTGACCACTTTTTGATACGATAAACAGCTTCGAGATTCAGTAATTTTTAAAATTACGAAATCAATTGAATAACACATGCCCTTTGAAATTTCAGTTTTCCTGTGCAACTGGCTCTATATATACAAAAAAGGCTCATATCTGCCTAGGATAACATGTCTACAAAGTTTCATTGAAATCGAAGAGGGTCTGGTACAAAAGTACGAGAAAAATTCCTGATTTGAGCTGGAATTGCTCTTAGCACTACTTAAAAATATTTTCTGTTCATTAATAGGCCAAACATTACAAACCAATTCACAACCAAATTTCCACTAATTCCACTTGCCCCAACCTCCCCAACGAACCTTCTTGCCAGGCAAAAATCGGCTCGTTCGCTTCGCGCACAAATATGCACACACCAAATAACTTCGAGAAATGAATCAATATTTATTAAGCAGCTTACGTGCATACACTTCCACCCCCTCACCGACTCCTCACTTTACCGCTTCATCCCCATCATTATGTGGTTACCCGGGGCACGAGACTTTTCTCCGGAAAATTGTTTTCCTGCTCTTGCTCTGCCGAAGCCACTAATTGCACCCAGGCAACCTTCGCCTCCTGGCTTGGAACAGGAAAAATAAAATATTGCCTTTAGATTGGAAATTGAAGAATTTTAATCATCCCTTCGGGCGGCGGCGTTGATCGTTAGGATTTCAAAGGAAAAGCGGAAAAAAAAGAAAGAAGAAGCAAAAATATGCTCTTATCATGTGGTGAGATGAAGCGGAGGTGGGAGGGGGGAAGGGCAGCCTAATTGGAAACGATTTTCACGTGGGAAATCGAATCAGCACAAATAGCGTTGGTCCAGAGTTCTTTGAACAATCGAATTGGAATTCGACGTTTGTTAAGCTTCGTTTTCGATTTCATTTGAAGTCAAGCAATTTTAATCATCTTGCTTGATCTCTTTATGTCATTGTTCGAATTTTGCCATCGATTTTCTAGACTTTTTTCTAAGAATTAAATATAATTTGATAAGAAGACAAAAATTTAAACTGTTTCTTAAAAATAGTCTTACTTCATGACTTCAGCTTAGCCGTAAAACTTCAAACTCTGTGGCGAAAAGTGCTGAATAATAAATGTCCCCAAATTTGTGGCCTCAACAGAGCAAGGGAAACCAACCAATCCTCAGTCCGGAGCAACAGTTTCAAATCCAAAGGGGTTGGGGCGAGAATGGTTCACAAACTTTAACCCAAGGATCGTGGGTTTGGCTAAAATCGATAAGCGTCAGTGTCTTTTCACCTTCCTCCAACCTCCCTCCCAGGAACAAAATTTCGGTAGCTTCTCGAAAGTTTTTGCGGGAATTTCCCAGCCCGGTACATACGGTGTACGAAGGGATCCTCTCTCGTTATAAATAATTCAATTTGCAGCACAGTTTCATTCTCCTTTTTTTTTGTTCAGGTTGGATCTTTCTTCAACTCGGTTCGCAAATTTAAGTGAAATGAGGCATTGGCCAAGGTCGAGGATGCCGGTTTGTCCCATGTCAAAGGGACAGATGAAACGACAAGGGTTGGGAAAACTAGATGACATCCCATTTTCAAGGTTAATCTTAAGTACCATTTCACGAGCAGTTGAAGGTGGACAGCGTTGGGTTAGGGTTTTATGGGATAGAATAATTGAAGACTGTAAACTCAATTATATCCTTTCGTTTGGTTTTAATAGATTCTGTACCTTTACAAGACCAGTTTTTGACCAAATTCTGTCTTGCAATTTAATTTTTTTTTTTTTTTTTAATTTCATGACGACAAAAACTTTGAGAAATCGAACAATATTTGCATTGGCCTTAGTAAAACTTTAAAAAATCATTAATCGGATTAATAAAGCTATGGACTTTTTGAGCTTCAGATCCTAGGCTTATATAAGTCATTTTTATGATGCACTCGATAATGACATTTGAGAAGGACGTAAGTTATTCAAATATTATTGGGTCATTCTCCGCCAACTCACACACTGCCCATGATGGCATAAATGTCCCATATACAAAAACAGCAAGCTGAGAAAAACGCATTTGAAGTTTGTCCCACACATAAGGCTACGTGTTAAGTTTTCGCGAAAAACTGAATTTCCTCCAGATTTCTAGAACAAAGTACTGGATGTTGTAGGCTTGTTTGAAAAAGCACACGATTTTGAACCAATCTGCATCAATAACTCAAATTCGATGAAAATGCATATGGGACATTTATGCAATCAGGGGCAGCACAGCAGTTGCCCCGAACACTCTTCGATTTGCGTGAAACTTTGTCCTAAGGGTTAACTTTTGTCCCTGATCACGAATCCGAGGTCCGTTTTTCCGATATCTCGTGACGGAGGGTCGGTACGATTCCTTCAATTTTTGAACATGCGAAAAAAGAGGTGTTTTTCAATAAATTGCAGCCTGAAACGGTGATGAGATAGAAATTTTGTGTCAAAGTGACCTTTATGTAAAACAAGCCTTACCCGACAAACTTCGTTCGGCCTTTTTTCGTTTGTTGACGTTTTTAGCTTGTTTGCATATTCAGCCTCCTGTGATCAAAATTTGATTTTACGTAACTTTTCCCATACAACCTGTAGATTTTACGGAATCGGTTCCAGAGTGGCCAAAGTTGTACCTTTTTGGCGTTAGAACCTTCCTTGGACTTATACGAACCCAACGCAACAAAGAGCACCTCGATCCGACGTTCCGTGTTGAATTGATTCGCGTTCGAACAAAACCGTCGAAATTTTATATACATAGATATATAGATTGGTCGCCCGATTTGATGGCGTACTCAAAATTCCAAAAAAATGTATTTTTCATCGAAAAAAACACTAGAAAAGTTTTGAAAACTCTGCCATTTTCCGCTACTCAACTGTCATTTTTAGGGAAATTAATTGTACTTTTTGAATCCACATTAATCCAGAAGGGTCATTTTTTTCATTTAGAACAAATTTTTTAATTTAAAATTTCGCGTTTTTTTCTAATTTTGCAGGGTTATTATTTAGAGTGTTACAATGATCTACAAAGTTGTAAAGTCAAATACAAAAATATTGATAACTAAACATAAGGGGTTTGCTTGTAACCATCACGAATTATCGCGATTTTACGAAAAAGTTGGCCGTCGCTGAGCATGGTCGTTCATGGTTACCCGCGGCAGACAAGGACGACGAAACAAAAAGAAACTTTTTTCGTTATACTCCGAAAAATAACCCTGCAAAGTTACAAAAAACACGAAATTTCAAAATTAAAAATGTTGTTCTAAATGAAAGAATGACCCTTCTGGGTTAATGTAGATTCGAAAGGTACAATAAATTACATGTTCCAATTTTTTTTCTGTTGAGTAACAAAAATGGCAGAGTTTTTAAACATTTTTAAGTGTTTTTTTTTTTCGATGAAAAATACTTTTTTTCGGAATTTTGAATACGCCATCAAATTGGGCGTACAATTTTTCATAAAAGTCCCTTTGGCACCAAATGTCTATCTCATCACCGGTTCAGGCTGCAAATTATTGAAAAACACCTCTTTTCGCATGTTCAAAAATGAGATATCAAACCGTCACGAGATTTCGAAAAACGGACCTCGGATACGTGATCAGGGGCAAAAGTTACCCCTTAGGACAAAGTTTCACGCAAATCGAAGAGGGGTCGGGGCAACTTTTCCCGATTTCGTGTGAGTTGGTAGAGAACTACCCTTAACAAAATAAGTTTTACCAGCAAATGAAACGCTTGTCATGCTTGGTGAACTGAATGAAAATCTCAAATTTAAACAAAAAAAAATTGTAAAAGGAAAAAAATAATTTTCTTATCGATTTGGTGTCTTCGGCTAAGTTGTAGATTATTATCATAGCTTTTTAGAAAAAAAATGTACACGGAAACTAAAAATTCTCGAAATGTTTTTTTCGAAATTTTAATGCTGAAAACTGATTCACCAAAATGTACTTTAAAAAAAAAAGTTTTATAGAGTAAGAGATTTATTCGAAAAGGTCCTATAAACACAGCAATAAGGATAGGACTTAAAAAAAAAAAAAAAACAAACTCTCCAAATGTTTGGCAACTCAAAATGGCATCTTTTGCACTAGAATTAAGGATCTGGTACCGGAGCTATTATTTAAAAAAAATGTAATTTTTTTAGAACACAACTGCAATAGATAATTTTACATGCAAAATCAAACATGGTTATCCAAATAAAATTATGTATGAACTATTTTAAGAACTTTGTAAATTTCAAGTTTCACAAATTATTGGTTTTTTTGGAAAATGTTTTTTTCCGATTTAAAAACAGTTGATGAAATCCGACATTTAATATTTAAATTTTGAAATTATTTTTATAAGCATTCAATTTCAAAAGTTTAATTTTCTTTTTTGAAAAGCGATCCAATAGTTTCCGAGTTATCATGAGTAGAAAAATAAACGTCAATTAGGTTACACTAAGTAATACTTAATTTTCAAACAATTTAAGCACTATATTATATTTCTCAGCAATAACCAAAGTCCATCAAAATTGTATTTTTTAGCATCCCAAAAAAATATCTTATAAAATACTTTTGTATCATAAAGTATTTAAAAATTGTAAAAAAATCGTGAAGTTACCCAAATATGGCAAAAATTTGAAAATGATTTGCCATGTCAAAAAAATGCAGTCATTTTCAAGTGCAAATTTAACACTGCATCTTGAATAGTAGTTTATGCAACAAGTTGGAAAAAGTGGATTTTTTCAGCACGAGTCGTACATTTATCCAACGAGGTTCACCGAGTTGGATAAATACGACGAGTGCTGAAAAAACCAAGTTTTGCAACGAGTTCCATACAACATTTTTTGCAATTTCGAAAAACACCCATTGAGTGAAATTTTAAGTCGAATTTTAATGTATTTTGTCAATAAATCGTTTAAATCAAAAAAATGTTGATAAGTGTTACTTTTGGAAACAAGTGCTGAAAAGTTCAACTTTTCAGCACCCATTTCAGTACTGAAAAGTAGAACTTTTCATTATTTATTTTGAAAAGTGTTGCTATTCGATTCTGTTATTTTTGGTACAGAAAAGAGGGCTATTTCGTCGTTCAAGAATGACAGGAAAAGTAAGTAGTTTCACGACGGAATTGCAAAATAGTAGTTTATGCAACAAGTTGGAAAAAGTGGATTTTTTCAGCACGAGTCGTACATTTATCCAACGAGGTTCACCGAGTTGGATAAATACGACGAGTGCTGAAAAAATCAAGTTTTGCAACGAGTTCCATACAACATTTTTTGCAATTTCGAAAAACACCCATTGAGCGAAATTTTTTGGCGAATTTTAATGTATTTTGTCAATAAATCGTTTAAATCAAAAAAATGTTGATAAGTGTTACTTTTCGAAACAAGTGCTGAAAAGTTCAACTTTTCAGCACCCATTTCAGTACTGAAAAGTAGAACTTTTCAATATTTATTTTGAAAAGTGTTGCTATTCGATTCTGTTATTTTTGGTACAGAAAAGAGGGCTATTTCGTCGTTCAAGAATGACAGGAAAAGTAAGTAGTTTCACGACGGAATTGCAAAAAATATTTTTTTTGCATTTAAAAAAATATATTCCTCCGATATTGGAAACAACTTCTAGTCCCGTGAAACAAATAAATAAGAATTTCTAAAATCAAAAATAAAAATTCAATTCGATAAACAAAAAATTACAAAAAGAATCGAGATTTTTTTTCCAGTCACATTTTTTTCTGAGAAGTCCTGATCTACATCTTTGCGATCAAAAAACCAAAGAGAATGGGAATGAAAAGACAAAGTTGTATTCAAATAAAAAAAAGTACAAATGAATGTCGATGTACGAAAACTCTGAGAATAAAATATATAAAAAAAAACAAAGTTTTTTTCAAATCTTCGATCCCAAAGTTCAATTCCTTTTCAAGCAAACATCAATTCTAGACAACTTCCTATGCGCCATGGGTTTCCTTGGTTGATAGGACCTTTTGAAACCGTAAACGAAAAATGGTACACAACCCGGGCAGACGGTAATAACAAAATTCATGCCATTTCAATAACAAATACTGTTAAAATAACAGAAAATGTTATGGAATCTTCTTGAAAAATCCATTTTTTAATAAGGCTTTGATAACAGTTTATGTTATCATAACAAAATTTGTTATTGGCTTGATATTGATTGAAAGCAAAAACAACTTGGGAATAACATTTTTTGTTATGGAAGAATAACTCCAACTGTTATTGGGATGATCGGATTAGTTGTTAAAATAACAAAAAATAATAACAAAGATTTGTTCGAAGAATCACTTCAAATGTTATTGGTCTGTTATTACAATAACAATCCAATAACAAAAAAATCACAACGATGAATAACAAATCTTGTTATAAATAACATAAAATGTTATTGGACAAGTATTTTCAAACATCATAAAATGTTATTTCCAAGTTATTTCCGTCTGCTCGGGAAGTAGTTTTACAAGTTTGTCCTTGATTTTGTATTTCTAAGTATTCATTTGTTTTGTTTTTCTTTTTTTTAAGGATAAAAAATTCAAGTAAAATTTGTATTAATAATTAGTCTAATTAGTCAAATAAATTTAAAAAAGTGAAACGTTTAAATAGTTAAACCTTTTATCAAGCAATTCATGAAATGTGACGCAAATACTCATATTGAAGATTTGTTTTACTTATCAAAGATCAAGGATTTAGAAACAAGGTAAGCTTGTTTGTCCTAAAATGTTTTCAATTAAAGATAACAATGAACACGGATTTTTTATCTGTGAAAAAAATACTTGGATTTTGTTGATTTCTTGGCTCACTCAACTTCACTTAGTGGAAATATACCCTTTCTCGGTCCATTTCTATTAGTGGTTTATCAGAACTTTGATCATGAAATACAGCATTCATAAAGTGTTATTGACTATCTCAAAGAAACATTTAGCTCAAATAAAAATAAGAAAACAACTTTCAAATTTTGGTAAACCGGAACGGAAGACTGCAAAAGTGACGAGAATAGATCGCAAAGCTTAGTGTGAAGATAATGGATGTATTTTCACCTATCTCTTTTTTTCCCGAGTAAAGAAGCGATGATAATAGAAAAAAACAGGAAGGAAGGATGTGTTCTCTGAGTGACAGCTGATGATTCTGATCATGAAGGAGGATAATACAGGGATTGGTGTGTATGTCTAAGATTAAAGGAGAAGGCCGTTCTTTATTGGTGAACATACGAGATTTTTTTTTTTTAAGAAACACATTTCTGGAGAACCAAAAACAAAAATAATTTTTCACAATATTTATTGCACTAAAACATGGCCAAATCACAGTAAGTCAAACAAGATGAATGTTTCGAAAATTATGTTTTCCATGATCCTCGCTAAATTTTATTTTAAAAACAAATTTTAGCCAAAATGTCCAACAACTATCGAACAAATGCACCACTCATCTCAACGAGACGAGCTTAAATCAGTGTCAAAATCTCAAGAACACCTTTAACCAACCATCAAACCCTCTCACAACACCCCTTCCTCCTCCTACACCCACATCCACGTGTCAAACTCGTGCGCGCGGTTTGGTGTGAAAATATTATCCCAGCATCCCGGCGGCGGCGGCGGCGGCAGCGCCAACAAAATTGTTCCACGTGAACGCGCCGCGGCCAACCTGGCAAGGAAATGGAGATAAAGCGGATGCCCATCAATCTCCGAAGAGGGCGAGAGAGCGAAAGGAAAAAAAAGCACGTGAAATTTCCCTCCCACAAGTTGGCATAACTTTAAGCGGGAAGTTTTCTTTCTCAGGAAAATAACTTGATACATACCTTTGAAGTTTGAAGGGTGACACTTTAATGTTTTTGGTGCTGAAAATTGAGAGAAGAAGAAATTTGTTAAAATTTGATAATTTAAGGTAAAGGTCAACACAAATTTAAGCACAAACGCAAGAATTCACCAAGAATTTGACTCCCTAATTGGAAATTCAACCAAAGAGCAACGCAAAAATCTCTGCAATTTGCTTCAAAAGATAAAAAGTTGGTATACACCGAGCACCATCTTAATAAATTAAGGTCATTGGGCAGGGTCATGCAGCCACCGCCGGAGAATATTCCATCAGGTAGCACCGACTTGGCGCAAAAGCTCTGTACTAAGTTAATAATGCTAAGGCCAGCAATCCAGCGACAGCAAACGAGAATTTTCAATTTATTTGTCCAGAAAGAAAATTTTCCTCGTTGCTCGAACTTGAACCAAGACAGAGCTAGAGAGAGAAGAAAAAGGGAAAACTTTTTAATTCTTTTAACATCATCATCTACGTCATTGTTGGGAAATCCACCGAGAAAGCGGAAACTAGAGCTGTTGGAAAATTTAGTGCAATTCTTAAATTATTCAAGCGCAAATATTCCTCAAATTGCTAAATTTTTGCAGTTGAAGCGAACGTTGAGTTTGCACAGAAAAGGATGAAATCGAGCCACCACTACGCGGTGGTTTTTTTTTCTTGGGAACAAGAATGCCGGGAAAATGGTTCGAAGTGGAATGCACTCGAAAATGGTGGTTGATCGATCCATTTGGTTTCCTCGAATTTTGCAAAGCATCACAAGGAAAACTCACCGATGGAAGTTGCTGGCCAAGTATTCAATTTCAGATCGGATTGACTAAAGACTCTAACAAGAATAGTTAGAAGCATTTAACATTTGAAAAAAAAACCCATCTATTTTTGTAGGGTTGAGAGACTTTCAAATCGTCTTTAGATAAATCGCATTGAAATTTCCTTACAAGAGAAGAGGATTTTTAAAGTGCAACAACAAACATAAAAACAATAGGCAGTGGTTCCAGAATTCTGGAATGCCTTTCAAATATGCATCTTCTAATGATAAACAACAACAAATTGCGATACCCGGGCAGACGGTAATAACTAAATTAATGCCATTTCAATAACAAATACTGTTAAAATAACAGAAAGTCTTATGGAATCTTCTTGACAAATCCATTTTTGCATAAGGGTTTAATATCAGTTTATGTTATCATAACAAAATTTGTTATTGGTCTGATATTTTTTGAAATCCCAAACAACTTTGGAATAACATTTTTTGTTATGGAAGAATACCTCCAACTGTTATCGGGATGATCGGATTAGTTGTTAAAATAACAAAAAATAGTAACAAAGATTTGTTCGAAGAATAACTTAAAAATGCTATTCCAAAGTTATTTCCGTCAGCTCGGGTCGAATATAACCAAAAAGAAAAGAAGGATTTAATATTTCAAGAATACCGAAACAAGCAAAATCTTGAATACAATGTAATATTATTTTTTAAATATATTTTTCCACAAAACTTTTTAATTACTTCTTATGCTTGAAGGAATTAAAAACTCACAAAAATTAATTCTTTTGAAAAATTGGTAAAACTAAAAAAAACTGAAACAAAAAAAAATGGAAAAATATGAAGTTCTTCAAAGTATGTCTCATTCAGATTTTTTCTCCTGAAAACATGTTTATTAGGATGTAACAAAAATGACTTTTTGGCGGGCATTCAGGGGTTTGTTCCGGTGGGCATACTGAGCCCAAATCCCAAATATGAGCTTGATTGGACGTAACAGGAGCTGGCGCTCCGCCCTTCAATTTTAAATGGGATTTAACCCGTAAAAACAGATTTTTTCAAAAATGTCAATTTTTGAGGCATTTTGGCCACTGAAGCGTTTACCAAAAGCATCACTGGCATGTAGGCCAGATCCTTGCGCATCTTTTGGTATATATAACATTGAAGTTTGGAGCACCCTGGAGCTCGGTACAGGCCTTCAAAGTTTGGCATTTTTTTCGAAAAACCGGTCCCGGCAAAAAAGATATGCGTCGCGTCTCACGACGCCCGAGACGCCATTTGAAACATTTCACTTGAAATATTTCATAGGCGTCCGAAGCACCGGGCAGGCAAAGCAGAAATTTATGGTTACGATTTCCTTAAATTCTAGCAAATGTTTATATAAACTATCGATTGTTTTGAAGTTAACAGCTTATTTGAGACCTAAAGAATGCCATTCACTAACATTTCAGTCCAAATTTGTGCGATTCATAAGTAAAATCGAGTGTCCGGAATTCGAAGCAAAAGTGTCCGGATTTCGAATCAGCTTTAATCAGTGTCCGGGATTCGAAGCACAACAAGTCATCTTAATTTTGAAATTCTGATGAAAAATTGTTTGAAAAGACATATTTTGCATGCATTTTCTTGAAACTGACTGTTTATACTACATCCTGATGATATTTCTACATTTCCAACTTATTTCATGATTTTTTGCCAGCTTTAACAAAAATGATATGCTACTAAGTGTCCGGATTTCGAATCATGACGTTATGCTGGGGCAAAAAAAAAGTTTTTTCAATGGTGTATAAAAAATAGTTGCGTTGAAAATTCTAATTTTGCATTCCGGGTATTGGCATAGTTTTTCTTGTTTAAATCACTAAGATTGCTGATATTGTTTTTAAGAAAAAAAATCATCTTTTATGTTTAGTTTATTGAGTTTATAAGCTTTTTAACAAAATACCTATAAATTTTAGGTAATATTGTTAAAAACTCACAATTTTGCCTAGAATTCGTCAAAACTATTGTTGTTTATAAAATTATCGATTCATTTTGCATTTTCAACTGAATTTGAAGCATGAATCAAAAGGTTTTGCATTTTATATGAAATTTGTTTACTAAAATACCTATGAATTTGAACAAAAATTTGAATTATATTCTAAAAACAAATAATATTTATTATTTACAAACAATCCGAAAATGCATTCTGTTTTCCGATTCGAAATCATGTTCATTGATAAAATAATGAGACTTTGAGAATATTAAAATAATGTTAGTCATCAACATTTTGATAATTCTAGTTCTTCTTGAAGTACTTTGAACACTTCTCTACCATGGTCAGTATGATTCCATAGCAATCGGTACGTATTTAATAAGTACTCTTTATTTTGCGGAATAATCTCAACCCTATCAAGGTCACCCCGCTTTACGGTATGTTTGCATTTTTTTTTCTTTTTTTCGACCTTTTGTCCATTACACCTCATATATTTCGAACTTTCATCCTCACATCCGAAAAGTCCCTCTACACAGAAAAAAAAATCATGGTAATATTAAACCTGGGAAGGGGTACATCTTTTATGTCAGAAAAAATGTGTAATTTTACCTATGAAAATGTGTAATTTAACCACTATTCTGATGTAATGTCACTTTTTCAGTCTAAATTGAGGTAAAATTACATCATAAAAGAGGTAATATTCAACCTTCTAAAATAACACCTTCCAAATTTACACTTTTTTTTGCTGTGTATGATGCCTATAGATCATCACAAGGTTGCCAGATCAACAATGTTTTTGACACATCGAATAGGCCAATAGAGTTACCAGTTTTTTTTCTTTAAAAAAGAAAATTTAAAAATATTTTTTTCAAAAATAGATCAAATTCATTGGATTGCATTCAAAAAGAAAAGTTTGGTAGCATTTTTGTGACACAAGATACGAAATATTATCTTGAAATAAATAAAATTTTAAATTTTAAAAAGATATCCTAAGTCTTAATATTTAAATAAAAAAAAATTGTTTAAAAATGCAATTTACACTAGTTCAGTTGTTTTACAATGTAAGATTTGCGAAAACAGAAATTTTACCGATTTTTTGCGGCACTGTACATCGATTTTTTTTTAATTCAAAAGATTTTTGAATCGACCCAACCATGCTAAAAATGATTCTAAACGCAAGGGAATGCATTGTAAATTGATTTCAGCCGATTGCACTTGAATTTGCATTGAAATTTAGATTTTTTTTGATTTTGTTTTTGCCTCCTTTTTTCGGGCCAATTTCAAAAAGGGTACCAGCCCAAATGAATTTGAAGAAAATGGACAAAATTAAACGATATTATGTAAGTACAATAGAAATTTTCCAATCGATTAGGTTTACATGGCAAAGTTTTATTAATATTGTTTATGACTCTTCTGAAAAAAGGTTATCCCGAGCAGACGGAAATAACGTGGGAATAAAAATTTTTGATGTTTGAAAATTCTGGACCAATAACATTTTATGTTATGAAATTCGTCGTTATGATTTTTTTGTTATTGGATTGTTATTGTAATAACAGACTAATAACATTTTAAGTTATTCTTCGAACAAATCTTTGTTATTATTTTTTGTTATTTTAACAACTAATCCGATCATTCATCATTGAAGTTATTCTTCCATAACAAAAAAAGTTATTCCAAATTTGTTTGAGTTTCAACCAATATCAGACCAATAACAAATTTTGTTATGATAACATAAACTGTTATTTAACCCTTATGCAAAAAATGATTTTTCAAGAAGATTCCATAACATTTTCTGTTATTTTAACAGTTATTGAATTTTGTTATTACCGTCTGCCCGCCCGAGCAGACGGAAATAACTTGGGAATAACATTTTTTGATATTTGAAAATACTAGGCCAATAACATTTTATGTTATTTATAACAAGATTTGTTATTCGTCGTTATGATTTTTTTGTTATTGGATTGTTATTGTAATAACAGACTAATAACATTGTTAGTTATTCTTCGAACAAATCTTTGTTATTATTTTTTGTTATTTTAACGACTAATCCGATCATCCCAATAACATTTTGAGGTATTCTTCCATAACAAAAAATGTTATTCCCAAGTTGTTCTGGCTTTCAATCAATATCAGACCAATAACAAATTTTGTTATGATAACATAAACTGTTATTAAACCCTTATGCAAAAATGGATTTTTCAGGAAGATTCCATAACACTTTCTGTTATTTTAACAGAATTTGTTATTGAAATGGCATGAATTTTGTTATTACCGTCTGCCCGGGCGGGGATACAAAAGCAAAAAAAAATATAAATATCGTTTTAAAAGAAATGTTTAAAAATAATTTAAAAGACAGCGTTAGTTATTCATGTGAAAAAAAATCTCGCTTTCAACCAAATTTTCTTTTTCAGCTTTCAGGGTATTTTTTAAAACTGACTTGAGTTAGGAACAAGACATCCAACCAAGCTTAAAATTAAAATTTGGTTTTTACATTTTCAAAAAAAAAATCAGATTTGTTCTCCTAACAGTACAATAGAAACGATTGAAACATTACCAAACATCAAAATTCAAACATGATAACAAAAAGGTGGGAAACAAAACCAACATCAAACCACCACACAGCAAAATAAAACTCATTTGGAAAATTGATAAACTTCCCTTTTCCGGGGAAAAAACCAACACAAGGTAAAAACAAACTGCAAACACAATGGGATGCACCAGTATCGACTGCAAACTTTTTGCGCTCAGAGCAATCGCTAGATGCTGGATGATTCTCATGCTTTTTTTTCTCCTACATGTGTGCAGATGGTTGGCTGCGTATGTGTGTGTGTGTGCGCATCCCGTTCTGGTCAGAAAATCGCACCGACAACCAATCGATGATGCTGCTTTCCGGTAAGAGGGGGAACATTTCTGGGCCAACTTTGGAAAATGGCTTATCGGATTATTGTGGCAAAAGTTTAGAAATTTGCTCATCAAATCAAGTGGAACTAATTTTTTGTTGCTAAGAGCAGATTAGAAAACTTTTCACATTTTAGTCCAAGGCTGGTTCTTGAGCATCTGCACGAGCCCCCGAGAGCAAAATATTGATTAAATTGTCAGAATATGTGCATAACCCAGATGCGATTTTGTTCCGACCACAGAGAGCGATGCTCGGAGGACCGGACAACTGATGCAACCGAGGGAAGAAGTTTTAAATTGGTGCGAGCTGGATTTCTGGAGTTTTAATGATATTGCACGTTCCGGGAAGTAAAATGGGAAAAGTCGTGAACTTAATTTAGTCTTAATGACGAATTTCTGAGATTTCCAAACAAAAAAAAACAATTTCAAAACATTTCACAGAAAATTTACAAGGTTGAGCAAATCTAAAACTCACCACCACAAAACTATTCAACACCAATCAATCAGAACCCACCGAAAAGTTGGGGAAAAAACACGCATCCAGCCGTGATTCCGGTGGAAGAAAAACGACCCCAGCAGCGACACCCGTGTCTCGGTTTGACAGGCAGTAAATAAAATCCAACAAAAAAAAACCCAGCAAACTGGCAGCACAGCAAAGTTGCCCTTCTGCCTCAGACAACATCAACGCAACAAAAGACAACAGAGGAGTAACTTTGCCAGCTTACACTTGACTGACGGTGTATTCGGTTTGCACCGGATAACGGGGAAAGTTTTTGGCTCCTACAATCGATGGAAAAAGTTTGCTGGCAACACTGGGTGGAAAAAAAAGGATTTGAATTAACGCAACGAATCGTTTTTGCGGTTAATTTTACGCAGTAGGCCTGGCCAGAACTGCTTCGATAAATTATAGCAGATTGAGCTCTTTTATGTTTAATCAAACGCAGTGTTGCCAGTTTCAGTTCATTAGTCATCTCAAACGACATCCACATCCTACGAAGCTGTCACTTTTGCTGTCACTGTAATTTGAACTTGGCTAGCAACCCTTCCAAGGCTTTCATTTAGGAGCGTGTTAGTTCTAGGTTCTAGGTTGAAGCAAGAGGAATTTTTCGCCGGGAAGTAAATTAAACGAAAGCTCACTTTTGCGTCTGCACCTGACTGACTGGGAAAGAGTTTGCAAAGTAAAGGCTTCAGTTTACCGGAGTAGCAGCTGTCCGGGGGGAGAATGAAGCACAGCGCAATGAAGTTTTTCGAATGTTGGAAAGTTGTAATGATGAAGCTCGAAAAACGCTGAATTTCTTAGAAAAGGGTTGCGGGGGGGGGGGGGAGAATACGCGATGAAATTTCATACCATCAGTAAATAGTGGGTTTATGAATTACATCATCCATAAAAATGAATTAAATTCTGAGAAGAACCCGGACAGACGGTTATAACAAAATGTATGCCATTTCTATAAGAAAAATTATTAAAATAACAGAAAGTTTGATGGTATCTTCTTGAAAAATCCATTTTTGCATAAGAGTTTACCCGAGCAGACGGTAATAACAAAATCAATAATAATAACAAAAAGTGTTATTATTTTATCCTGAACTTCAACTTCAAGAAGAAAAAATAATAACAGTTTCTGATAAAATAACAAGATTTGGTATTGAAGTGATATTATACTGAAAATGTTTAATAACACGCTAATAAGAGGAAATGTTATACATTTCAAAAACTCTCCTTATAACAAGATTTGTTATTCGTTTGGTATTCTGACTTAGAAACAAAATTACCATAAATCGCACAAATGGATAAGTTTTTAAGTGTCCATAACACAATGTGTTATTATTTTTTCTTTTGTTAAATATGTTTAGATCATTGGTATAATTTTGTCCAATTTCGTCGGGGTCATTATTTTGGCCATAAATGGGGTCCTTAAGCTAAAATTATTCTAAAAAGTTGAAAATTTGAAAGCTGATTTTTTTAATTATTTGATAAACCCCCTTAAGGACTTTGCTAAAATTGGCTAGAACTATGGGATAATTTTGACCATTTTCGTCGGGGTCATTATTTTGGCCATGAAATGGGGTCCTTAAGCTAAAATTATTCTAAAAAGTTGAAATTTTGAAAGTTGATTTTTTTTTTATTATTTGATATACCCCCTAAGGGACTTTGTTTAAAATGGCTAATACTATGGGATAATTTTGACCAATTTCGTCAGGGTCATTATTTTGACCATGAAATGGGGTCCTTAAGCTAAAATTATTCTAAAAAGTTGAAATTTTGAAAGTTGATTTTTTTTAATTATTTGATATACCCACTAAGGGACTTTGCTAATATTGGCTAGAACTATGGGATAATCTTGACCATTTTCGTAGGGGTCATTATTTTGGCCATAAAATGGGGTCCATAAGCTAAAATTATTCTAAAAAGTTGAAATTTTTAAAGTTTTTTTTTAAATTATTTGATATAACCCCTAAGGGACTTAACTAAAATTGGCTATAACTATGGAATAATTTTGACCATTTTTTTTGGTCCATGAAATGGGGTCTTTAAGCTTAAATTAATTTGATAAAATTAACTTTTGAAAGTTGTTTTTTTTATTTTGTTATATTCCCTAAGGGAATTGATTTATTTATTGAGAATTTGTGAAATGTGAATAACAAAAACTGTTATTATTTTCACAGAGCGAGGAAGTCGGATCTGACGTTGAAGTTCGAGCTGGAGTGAGACCCCGAAGACGGCATCGGATTCAGCTAATTTTCAGCAACTTTCACTTGGAGTCGGAATCTGTGAAGTCGGGTATTTTTGGAGAGCTGAAGTCGGCGTTGACGTCATATCCTGCATCCATAGCCGGAGTTGTCTTCAAAGTATGGATTCAAAGTCGCTTGAAGGAACCCGACTCTGCAGCCCTGACTAGTACAGAAGAGTTATGGCAACTGCAGGTTTATTTGTAAATGGCAAATAAACCAAAACAATATTTTTTTTTGTTATGGAGACATACAAGTTCAATAACATTTTTTGTTATTATGCTGCTCCACCTCTCCGCACAAAATAACAGATCTTGTTATTCCTTCATGATTCCTTCTGTGTTATTGGTTTGTTATTGCAATAACAACATAAAAACAGTTTAAGTTATTCTTCGAACAAATCGTTGTTATTGATTTTTGTTATTTTAACAACTAATCCGATCATCCCAATAACATACAGTATGTAAAAAAAGTATTTACACCCCTTGGGCACTATGCACATATTGTGATGAAACATCTAAACAATTTAATGTTGACAGAAACCTAGTACTACGTTTTGTTCAGAAACTCATGCTAGACATTTTGCTACAAAAAGCTCATGAAAAGATGATTTCTATAAAAAGTTATATAACAAATACTATTACGAATATAAAAAAGGTGCAAAAAAAGTTTGTACACCTTTCGAAAAATTAACATAAATAATGTTATTTGTTGACAAATCACCATAAATCCAGTCTCCCAACTCCAAATAGGCATCCTTGACTGATTAAAAAAATAATTTGGATTGAATATAAAGTTTACTAACTACTTAGTATAAAAGTTTATATAACTCTGGAAATTCCATATAAAACTTATCTAAACTTAATTTGCAAACTTTTAATTCAACTAAATGTCAATATATTACCATAGAATTGCTAAATAAACATTTTGGAGTGGGTATAACACCGTTTTGGGGGTATTTGTATCGATAGAATAGATTTTTCGTTGGAATTTCGTACCAACCCGGAATTACGTCGTCGGAAAATCCGCCGGCATCTGAACCTGTCCACAATTCACAAGTCAACCTATGTGGCATCAGAAAGGGCATAAAATTTCCGATCTTTTGATACCCATACATCCAGGTTTTCTATAAAACCCACGTTTTTTAAATACCTAGGCAAAAACGTTGTTATGGTTTCGTTTGAGCAACCTGCCAAAAATGTATGGAATTTCGTAATTTTTGTTCTCGTGGATCAAACTTACTTTTTGCCCAGGTATTTAAAAACGTAGGTTTTAAAGAAACCCTAGATGTTTGGGTATCAAAAGATCGGAAATTTTATGCCCTTTCCGATTCCACATAGGTTGACTTGTGAATCGTGGACCGGTTCGGATGCTGGCGGATTTTCCTACGACGTAATTCAGGGTTGGTACGAAATTCCAACGAAAAATCTATTCTATCGATACAAATACCCCCAAAACGGTGTTATACCCACTCCAAAATGTTTATTTAGCAATTCTATGGTAATATATTGACATTTAGTTGAATTAAAAGTTTGCAAAATTAAGTTTAGATAAGTTTTATATAGAATTTCCAGAGTTATATAAACTTTTATACTAAGTAGTTAGTAAACTTTATATTCAATCCAAATTATTTTTTTAATCAGTCAAGGATGCCTATTTGGAGTTGGGAGACTGGATTTATGGTGATTTGTCAACAAATAACATTATTTATGTTAATTTTTCGAAAGGTGTACAAACTTTTTTTGCACCTTTTTTATTTTCGTAATAGTATTTGTAATATAACTTTTTATAGAAATCATCTTTTCATGAGCTTTTTGTAGCAAAATGTTTGGCATAAGTTTCTGAACAAAACGTAGTACTAGGTTTCTGTCAGCATTAAATTTTTTACATGTTTCATCACAAAATGTGCATAGTGCCCAATGGGTGTAAATACTTTTTTTACATACTGTATTTCGATCTTCTCACAATATCAAAAACTGACCTTCCCAAGTCATTTCCGTCTGCTCGGGTAAAAACAGTTAACGTTATGATAGCAAAATTTGTTTTTGGTCTGATATTGGTTGAAAGCCAAAACAATTTATGAATAACATGTTTTGTTATGGAAGAATACCTCCAACTGTTATTGGGATGATCGGATTAGTTGTTAAAATAACAAAAAATAATAAAAAAGGTTTGTTCGAAGAATTAATAAAAATGTTATTAGTCTGTTATTACAATAACAATCCAATAACAAAAAAATCATAACGACGAATAACCCATCTTGTTATAAATAACATAAAATGTTATTGGCCTAGTATTTTCAAAAATAAAAAAAATGTTATTCCCAAGTTATTACCGTCTGCTCGAGAAACCAACTAGTTCAGCAATTCCAGCAAGTCCCAGAAATTGTTGAAACAGTTACTTTGCCTCAAATTTTTAGAAATATAATTGTTTTTTTTTTTGCAGTTAATGTCAAATTTGTTGGTGAAAATAGTGATCGAGTGTGTACTACGCCCAATAAGGGACATCTTCCTTACTGCTATTCTAAACGGGGTTCCTCTAACGTTTCCGTGACAAATTCCCAAATCATTCAAACCATCTCGTGACCTTTTCCCCCCAAACACAATCCCGCTTTTTTCCGTATGCAAACCAAATTACGTGGATTTCGGGAACCTTTTGCGCCCCCTTAATTCCGCAAATTGTGTACCATTGTCGCGTCATCCAATTTGTGTCCAAAGACACCTTCTGGGAAAAAATCGTCTGGGAAGAAAAGCTCCCAGTGTAAAATGAGTGGGGGTGGCCCTTGGAAGCTACAAAAAAAAGGAAATCAAGCCAAAGGGCGCAGCAAAACCATCGAGTATTGACATTCGATGAGACGCGCCGCGCGTCACGGCTTAGAGGCTCATCAAAAAGTTGTTCCGAGATGCCGCTCCCAACAACAAACGCCAGCACACAACACCAACACGCCAAACGGTTTGACGATAAAAATAACAACCAAAGCAGCTTCCGACAGCCGCCGGCGGAAGGGGGTCTCAAAGGAACTTTACTTCCCGTACTTTTGCACTCGTTATTAGGGGGTTACTGTGGGCTTGCGATAAAGGGGGTTGTGAAAATGTCTAATAACGTTATTTTTATTAGATTTTTGTTTTAATTACCCTTTAAAGAAAAAAAAACAGTGCAATCTTGCCTCCTCTCAATTTTTCTACAAAAAAAAACACATATTTCTTAGAAAATTTATCAATTTTAAAAGTATTAGAACAATTTTGTTTTTCTCATGATACCGTATTTTTTTAAGTACTCAAATATTCTAAATATGCAACATATGTAACAAACAACGCAAATTTTGTAGAGCACTCATAATAAAAAAAAAAATAGTTCAAAATACGCACACTTTCACAAAATACATATTTTATTGCAATACTTAAATTTTCATAAATTGCAAAACATCGAATAAACATCCAACCAGCAGGATGCAAATCAAAAGTGCTCCAATTAGGCTCAAATTTGACATGCAAATTCCTCGATAAAAGAAATGGACCCGTATTTCTTTGATTGGCGATTAGGGTGGTCCTATCCGAGATAGGGTGGTCAAAAAATTGAATTTTTTAACGATTTTCGCGAAAACCACACCACAAAAAAAATCATTCCTAGTGAAAAATACTAAGACGTTTTAAAAACATAACTTGGTTTCTTGATTTGAAGGTCTTGGGACCAAAGAGCCTTACGCTTGAAACTTTTTTGTTATGATTTTTAAGAATGTGTTACGTAACATATAAAACATTGTGAATATTCATTAAAAGGATTCTAAGGTTTCTGGCATGGAGACACAAAATATACTGGGAATTCATTTCGATGGAGTAGCATGGTACTTTAAACTCGAGCTGGTTTGGCGTGGAATTGCTGAATATAGATATCAAACGACGTGAATATTTTAAAGTATATTCACAAAGTAGTGCGTCCATCCCGGGAATTCTTGGGATTTTATCAAAACCAGGAATTCCCAATTCCCGAGATTTTTTATATTTTTTCCCGAATTTGAAAAAAAAAACAAATACTAAAAAATTTGGTCTGAAAATTCAGATTTGGTTTTGAAAAAATAAGAACAGTTGAATACTCGATAAGGATTTTACAACATTTAAATTTTATTATGCATATTCAAGCATTAATTTGGCTCAATTGAAAGATTGTTGCATTTTTAGTTCAAACATCCGCTTAGTGCACAGTGGTTGAATATTTTCTATGTTATTTTAAACTGAGTTTTTTACGTATACAGCAATTCCCCACGAAAATGGCATGACTCGAAAAAAAGCTCCCCGATCGGGCTCAAATTTTCTGAGGGTTCCTTGGCCAAAATAATTAGACCCGTTTTTTTTTGCCCATTAGGGTGACCTATGCCGTGTTAGGGTGATCCGAAGAATTGCCATTTTCGTCGATTTTTGCAAAAACCACATTTTTCAAAAAATCATAACTCCGCACCATTTCAACCGATTTTAGCTGTCTTGGGCGCAAACGAAAGGGTATTATATTGGATTTTAAGGACAGATAGTTACAAGTTTCAACTATATAGCCTAACATTTGAAATGGACAATTTAAAACTTAAAATGCTCTTTTGAAGATTTCGGGACCAAAGAGCCTATGTCTGAAAATATTTTTATCAGATTCCTCGGAAAATTTTACACAATATATCAAAAAATGGTAAAGTTATGTTTTCAATATTCTGAGACATTATTTTTTGAAAATAAAAACTGGGTTTTTCGACGTGCCGCGCGCAAATACGAAAAAAAGACGAAAACGGGAAAAAACGATTTTTTTCACTAAAACTGCGATAACTTTAAAATTTCTGCGATGACCTATACATGTTTGGGTACAAATTTTTTTTCCGTAAATAAAATACGCAACTTTTGGTACCCAAACATGTATGGTCATTGCTGAAATTTTAAGTTTTCGCAGTTTTAGCGAAAAAAGTCGATTTTTTTCCCGTTTTCATCATTTTCCCGTTTTTGCGCTTGGCGCGTCGAAAAACCCAGTTTCTCAGAATATTGAAAACATAACTTTACCATTTTTTTATATGTTGTGTAAAATTTTCCGAGGAATCTGATAAAAATATTTTCAGACATAGGCTCTTTGGTCCTTCAAAAGAGCATTTAAGTTTTAAATTCACCATTTCAAATGTTAGGCTAGATGGCCGAAACTTCTAACTATTTTTCCTTAAAAACTTATCTAATACCCTTTCGTTTGCGCCCAAGACAGCTAAAATCGGTTGAAATGATTTTTTTTAAATGTGGTTTTTGCAGAAATCGACGAAAATTGCCGTTTTTCGGACCACCCTAACACGGCGTAAGTCACACTAATGGCCAAACAAAAAAGTACGGGTCTAATTATTTTGGCCAAGGAACCCCCAGAAAAATTTTGTGCGGTTCGGTTCTCCTACATATTGCAATTTTTGGGTTGTATGCAAAAGCGACGAACCGCCCTAATTGTCCATACAAACTTTGGAGAAAAACCATTCGGCCCAGACAAACTATTTTTGAAAAATTCAAAATGCACGTGATTCTGGAGACCTCAAATGTTATGCTTCCCCTCGAGTTAAGCCTAACCAGGCATTTTTGTCATTTTTTGTAGGTCAGTGAAATTCAAAGCTAAAAAAAACAACAACAATATTCCCAACATTAATTTCTTTTAAACTATCTTAAAACTATTGTCCTTGTTTAGAATAAAGTTTAGATTATATTTGAAAAATATTTTTCCGATTCGCAGGAGATTTAACATCCAGGAAAATTGGACGCTCTATAAGTTAGTGTTTTGAATTCAAAATACAAAAAAAAAATACAATATCTTTGTTTCTAAAAATATGTTTTTTAATAACTTGCTTTGTATAAAGGAATTAAAAAAAGATAAATTGGGAATTAATTCTCTACTTTATTTTGGAGAATTAATTTCTATACAAAGTGAAAAAAATATAATTTTAATATTTTGCAATACGAAGCAACATTCTGTATGGTTTCACATAAGGGCCCATCCATAAACCACGTGGACATTTTGAGAGGGTAGAGGGGGGATTGAGATTGTCCACGATCCATACAACACAGTTTTTTATTGTGGACAATTGTCCACGGGGGGAGGGGAGTTGAGAATTCAAAAAAAATGTCCACGTAGTTTATGGATGGTCCCTAACAAGAGAGTTTTAAATTTATAACACTGAAATCCAAAGTATTTTTCAAAGCCAGATTTCTGTGAAAATTACAGTTTCTATCATTTAAAAATCTAATGTAGCTAATATTTTGCGATTGAAATATTGCAAATCAGGCCATTGAAAAAAATTATGAAATAATTGCTTAAAACAGTAAAATTAAAATAAAAAACGAATTCAGCCGGTATTTTTGCTATTTTGAGCATATTCAGGACTATTTAGAAGAAAAAAAAAACATTGAACTGATTTTTTACTTAAATGTCTGTTAACCCGAGCAGACGGAAATAACGTGGGAATAACATTTTTTGTTATTTGAAAATACTAGGCCAATAACATTTTATGTTATTTATAACACGATTTGTTATTCGTCGTTATGATTTTTTTGTTATTGGATTGTTATTGTAATAACAGGCTAATCACATTTTGCGTTATTTTTCGAACAAATCTTTGTTATTATTTTTTGTTATTTTAACAACTAATCCGATCATCCCAATAACAGTTTGAGTTATTCTTCCATAACAAAAAATGTTATTCCAAAGTAGTTTTGGCTTTCAATCAATATCAGACCAATAACAAATTTTGTTATGATAACATGAACTGTTATTAAACTCTTATGCAAAAATGGATTTTTCATGAAAAATCCATAACACTTTTTGTTATTTTAACAATATTTGTTATTGAAATGGCATGAATTTTGTTATTACCGTCTGCCCGGGAAGAGAATTCCATCGAATTCTCAACTGCCAAATGACTCTAGAAGTTTAATCATCTAAAAAAAATGGAATTCAGAAATAAAATTTTGACATGATCTTATTATCTTACCATAATTATCTTGACGTTTAACAAATCACTGGAAAGAAGAATCATCTTGATTGGTTGAGTTATGCTCGAGAACCATTGGGTTGAAGTTACCGTTCCAACTTTTTTGGAGCCTTGGGCGTTGGAATGTTATCTTACCATAATTATCTTGACGTTTTATAAATCTGGGAACACTGAAAAGAGAAATTGGGATTCTTGCTGGCTCTCATTCTCTCGACTTTAAAAGGGTTTAAGAAATAAACAAAAAAAAAACAAATATTCTAAAAACTTATAGTCAGAGATCAATAAACCTAACAAAGTTGAACTGAATATATTTAGCGAAAAGTGCTGATTTAAAAATCAGGAACAAAAATTCAGGTACAAAAATTGAGCCAATAAAAAAGTTTATTAAAAATATCATAAAATACCGAAACTGTTCGGTGAATTCATCTCGAATTCCCCCTTCACGATTCTTCAAGCCCGAAAACTCTTCGCTTACGAAGTTCGCAGTCGAAATTGCCCAATTTGATTCAATGTAACAACCCAGTAAGTGAGAGTATATTGGGAGAAAGCAACAAGAAACTTTTTCCGCAGTGTGGGATGCTTTTCACAAGATCAACTCTGGCGCTCAAGTTTTTGTTTTTTTTTTTCTCCCAGAGCAAGTGACAGAAGCGACACGGTGGGAATTGACTTGAATCTCTATTAAGAAAGTTGATTTTCCTAATTTGTTATTTTGGAAAATATTATGACTTTATACAGTCGAAATTTTGAACGTAACAGGCAGTACAACACTTGTAATACTACGTGATTCAACGATCTGGAAAATGTTGGCCCTTCCACAGTAGGCACTCATCCGGAAAATGAGATACTCGATAAACGAATTTTCAACTTCAACAACGCCCACACAGCGAGAGAAAGAGCAAAGATCGCTCATTAAACGCTTGAGCCTTACCTTTTTGTCCACCTCACTGAACTTGTTGTTGTCGAATTTCACCATTATTTTCGTTTTTTTTTTGTTTCCCACGCCGGAAAAATAATGAAAATTCGAATGACCCAAAAACAGTTCGTAAACATATTTTGGGAAGCCTTTCACTGGCTTTTCCCTGACCGTAAATTATTCATGACATTTTTTGTTTGAGGGGGCTCCCACCGAAACATGGCAGAAAACGTGACAGCACATGTCCAGTTCAGGACACACTCTGGAGAGCAGAGAATTGTTGATGAAGATTGTGATATTTTATTCCAACTCCACAGATTAAAAACACACAAAGTCCGCTTGTCTGTGGTACTTTCGTCGCTTTTCCAAATAATCTTTCTACCTGGTTGAGACCGGGCAGAAAAATAAAATAAAATAAATAAAACCTTGCAACGAGTGCACCTTAACCAGGACAGAAAATTTATAATTCATGACAGAACGAGCTCTTTCTCCACGTCCACCATTTTCCGAGAAGGACACTTGAAGCTTTTGGCGACCATCCGGAGGAGGACGTAAAAAAAGCGCAATACATTTGCGCGATGTTTGCACTGTTCCAATCGGACAGGGAATGGTAACGGGTTGGAGGGGGTTATTTTTGGCCAAAAGTTTCTGGGCTAGAGTATTTGCGCATAGCTTGAGACGGGTTCCCTCGCCAAAAATTGCTGGAAGATGAGCGTTTTTGTTTTTGTTTGGTTTTCATTAGGATAACGAACCAATTCGGCGCCTCGTGTGGAAAAGAGGACACTTCCCGAGCAGACGGAAATAACTTTGGAATAACATTGTTTGATATTTGAAAATACTAGGCCAATAACATTATATGTTATTAATAACAAGTTTTGTTAATCACCGATATGATTTTTTTGTTTTTGGATTGTTATTGTAATAACAGACTAATAACATTTTAAGTTATTCTTCGAACAAATCTTTGTTATTATTTTTGTTATTTTAACAACTAATCCGATCATCCCAATAACAGTTGGAGGTATTCTTCCATAACAAAAAATGTTAATCCACTGTTGTTTTGACTTTCAACCAATATCAGACCAATAACAAATTTTGTTATGATAACATAAATTGTTATTAAACTCTTATGCAAAAATGGATTTTGCAAGAATATTCCATAACACTTTTTGTTATTTTAACAGTATTTGTTATTGAAATGGCATGAATTTTGTTATAACCGTCTGCCCGGGTTACCGCGATGGGATGACCCTCCAAATGGAACTGAATGCGGATACTCAAGTGTTAAAATTACTATTGAAATTTTTGTATTTTTTTGTCTTCTACTTTTTGGATTTTAAATTTCTTGGTTTTTTAGTTTTTAAGTTTTTTAGTTTTTTAGTTTTTTAGTTTTTTAGTTTTTTAGTTTTTTAGTTTTTTAGTTTTTTAGTTTTTTAGTTTTTTAGTTTTTTAGTTTTTTAGTTTTTTAGTTTTTTAGTTTTTTAGTTTTTTAGTTTTTTAGTTTTTTAGTTTTTTAGTTTTTTAGTTTTTTAGTTTTTTAGTTTTTTAGTTTTTTAGTTTTTTAGTTTTTAAGTTTTTAAGTTTTTAAGTTTTTAAGTTTTTTAGTTTTTAAAGTTTTTAAAGTTTTTAAAGTTTTTAAAGTTTTTAATTTTTTTAAGGTTTTTAAAGTTTTTAAAGTTTTTAAAGTTTTTTAAAGTTTTTAAAGTTTTTAAAGTTTTTAAAGTTTTTAAAGTTTTTAAAGTTTTTAAAGTTTTTAAAGTTTTTAAAGTTTTTAAAGTTTTTAAAGTTTTTAAAGTTTTTAAAGTTTTTAAAGTTTTTAAAGTTTTTAAAGTTTTTAAAGTTTTTAAAGTTTTTAAAGTTTTTAAAGTTTTTAAAGTTTTTAAAGTTTTTAAAGTTTTTAAAGTTTTTAAAGTTTTTAAAGTTTTTAAAGTTTTTAAAGTTTTTAAAGTTTTTAAAGTTTTTAAAGTTTTTAAAGTTTTTAAAGTTTTTAAAGTTTTTAAAGTTTTTAAAGTTTTTAAAGTTTTTAAAGTTTTTAAAGTTTTTAAAGTTTTTAAAGTTTTTAAAGTTTTTAAAGTTTTTAAAGTTTTTAAAGTTTTTAAAGTTTTTAAAGTTTTTAAAGTTTTTAAAGTTTTTAAAGTTTTTAAAGTTTTTAAAGTTTTTAAAGTTTTTAAAGTTTTTAAAGTTTTTAAAGTTTTTAAAGTTTTTAAAGTTTTTAAAGTTTTTAAAATTTTTAAAATTTTTAAAGTTTTTAAAGTTTTTAAAGTTTTTAAAGTTTTTAAAGTTTTTAAAGTTTTTAAAGTTTTTAAAGTTTTTAAAGTTTTTAAAGTTTTTAAAGTTTTTAAAGTTTTTAAAGTTTTTAAAGTTTTTAAAGTTTTTAAAGTTTTTAAAGTTTTTAAAGTTTTTAAAGTTTTTAAAGTTTTTAAAGTTTTTAAAGTTTTTAAAGTTTTTAAAGTTTTTAAAGTTTTTAAAGTTTTTAAAGTTTTTAAAGTTTTTAAAGTTTTTAAAGTTTTTAAAGTTTTTAAAGTTTTTAAAGTTTTTAAAGTTTTTAAAGTTTTTAAAGTTTTTAAAGTTTTTAAAGTTTTTAAAGTTTTTAAAGTTTTTAAAGTTTTTAAAGTTTTTAAAGTTTTTAAAGTTTTTAAAGTTTTTAAAGTTTTTAAAGTTTTTAAAGTTTTTAAAGTTTTTAAAGTTTTTAAAGTTTTTAAAGTTTTTAAAGTTTTTAGAGTTTTTAAAGTTTTTAAAGTTTTTAAAGTTTTTAAATATTTTTTTCAGTGCTGCTTTGCCTAAAGTGAATAATGAACCTCAAGTAAACACAGTTGCCATTCTTGAAGTAGATAAAGTTAGATAACGATCATCTCGGCACCAAAACAGCACCTGTATCATTTCCCATCAGCTTCTGGAGAATCAGTTCCAAGCGACGGCGACGGTAAGGTAAGTCAATTTTTCCCCCGAAACGTCTTCCACTTTCAGACTTCGTAATAGAAACGAACCCGAAAGCAAATCGGAGCCAATGGGAAAAACAAGCTGCCAAAAAGGCAGAAAAAAACGTTTTTTTTTTTCTTCGTCTAAGAACGACGAGAGAACGTGTGCGTGATAATCCTCCAAATGAGATGAGTAATCGGATCCATTATTTGCGAATTTGTCTTCATTTTATGGCAGGCGAGCGCGCGAAAGCTTTTCCTCCTCTGGCAGGCCCTTGTTTGTTTTATTTATTTGCTCTCTTGGCTTTTCTTCTGTGTTCACCTTTTTTTTTTGTTTCTTTATGTTGGTTGTGGGGAAAATGACAAAGTTTTTTCCATTTTGTGCTTGTTCTCACTTTTGGGGAGACAAATTTCCGTTTTCTGTGTTTGGACAAAGTTTTCTTTTTTTTCTTTTCTTTTTGTGGGAAATATGCTGAAACCAGACGAGCCGGATTAAAGTTTGCGTGACTTGGCGAAACTTGACGAAGAAGGATCGGCCCAAATTGCCACGGTGATTGATTCCCCTTCTTAGTGGTTTGGTTTCTGCGGTTGTCAACTTTGTGTGGAAAAAGAAAAGTTCAATCTTCTGCGGGGAGGAAAAGCCCCATTTGAGTGGGATTCACAATTCGAGGAATCAAAGAATTTTGTTTCCATTTTATTTTCTCTCTCTTAATGCGCCCACTTCTGACGGTGATGGGTACCCAAATAAACAACGCACCCAAATTTGTTCGAGAACATCAAGAGATAAAAAATAAGCAAATCCCTTTCATAAAAATCAAAATATTTGCACGTGGGCGAAGCAATGATGCAGCCACAAACAGAACCCACAAAAAAAATCAATCAAAGCCGATTTGAAAAGTCAATATTTAATACCACACCGGGATGAAGGTTCAACAACCAACCAAACTTTGAGTTGGGTTAGTCGTGGTATCCTTTTAGGAAGCTTTTCATTTGATGAGCTGGCAGATTTTGACTCAATGCTTCAAATTTTTTTAAACATGTTAAAAAAAACTCAGTTTGAAAATGAGATATGTCTGAATTTCAAGCACAGACAACCAGACGTAAGGCGAACAATTCTCCCAAAAATGAGCAAATTATTTGCAAAATTGCCAAAGAAGTCATTTTGCATCATTTGTTTCCATATAAGACTCCATATCTCTATACAAAAAGGCTATTCACATATTCAAAAATCTGTAATCTAAGACCAAGACAACAATTGGGCAAAGTTGTAGATATTTGTCAAAAAATAGTTACACTCAAAATAATACTCGATGTTTTTATTCAACTTATCGCACAAATTGAGTATCGCCAAATAACCATATTTTAAAAATATAATTCTGGGATAAACTTAGATAACAAAAAAGGCATCTTTTGCGCTATGGCACCAAATGGTCAAAATTCAGTTGGCAGTGTTGCCAAACCAATGTTATAGTCACCTAAAATTATTTTATATTCTAAGTCATTACAGTACTTGTTCGGTAACTGGGCTGAGAACGTATCCCAGTCCCCGAATGCAGCTCGCTAACTGGGCTGAACGAAAAATTACGGGGAGACCACCGATGCATTATTTTTCATGATGAAATATACAAATAAAAGTTACTGAAATTAATTTAAGACGCTTACTATTTCTTTAATTGTGAATCTAAATTTAATAAAAGCTTTAAAAAGTTGTTTTATTTATTGAATATTGAATCGATCATTTCGGTTTGTTTTAGTTTTTGACGTTTGCTTTTTAACTGGGCTACGGCCAAGTTATCGAGTGCCCAATTAAAAAGCAGCCCAGTTACCGTAAATCGGGGTGACTGTGAAAGCCGGGGTGACTTTGATAGGTTTGAGATTTTTCCGCAAAATGAAGAGTACAAATTAAATACGTACGGAATGGTTTGGAACCATACTGACCATGGTAGAGAAGTACTCAAAGTACCTCAAGAAGAACTTTTCATAACATTTTGAAAGGTTTAAAAAGTTAGTTAACTATTATTAAGAAAATGTTGATGAAAGGCATTATTTCAAACTTCTCAAAGTGTCATGATTTTCTCAATGAACATGATTTTGAATCGGAAAATGGAATACATTTTCGGATTCTTTGGACAATTTTCTACTAGGAGAAGGTAAACTAATTTTGTAAATATTAAATAATATGTGTTTTTGAAACATAATTTAAAAAAAATCTCCAAATTTATAGGCAATTTCAGTTGAACAAATTTCATATGAATGTGAAAATGTGAAGTTTAAAATGTAATATAAATCGATAATTTTATGAACAATACTAGATTTAAAGAATTTCAGGCAAAATTCCGACTTTTTAACAACTTTACCTAAAATTTATATGTATTTTGTTAAAAAGCCTTAAAACTTAGTTAACTTAATATAAACATTGATTTTTTTTCTTGAAAACTATATCATCAACCTTAGTGATGGTTCATTTAACGTAAAAATGAAGTTTGAACACCTATAATCTGATTTTAACAAGAAAAACTATGACTATCAAAGTCACCCGGAATTTAAAATGAGAATTTTTAACGTAACTATTTTTCTGAGCATTATAGAAAAATAACTTTTTCCAGAAATAGTGCATGAGCTATGTGTGGCCTACCCTAGTACATGTTTTAAAATTAATAATCTTGAGAAAAACCTTTCAAGTTGGGAAATATTCCAAAAATAAATTGGAATCCTATCAAAGTCACCCCGGTTTACGGTACCAAAAAAGTACTGTACCAGGCATAACTACCTCAGAAAATATGTTTATTTTTTAAGGGATTCAACAATTTTTTTTCTTAAAATACATTGAAGATTGCAGCAGCAAACAGGAAAATTGATAATAACTCTGCAAATATGCGTCTGATTTTCAATGATAAAAAAAATATCATAATAATAAAATTAATTTCCGTTTTTCCGCAAAATAAAATATTTTCTATATTTTTTAATCGACCCTAACATTTGAAAAGGCCCTGACATTTTGTTTTGACCGTTTCAAATGTAAGGGTTGATTTGAAAATATGTATTCCATTTATTTATTTTTTAATTGGTCAAACAAATATTTACTACAGAAAACTTTGAAATTTAATTTGCAAATTTTATAGCAGTTAATTAACTAAAAACAACAAGCTTTACAACTTATTCTAGAATATTTGAAAAATTCGTGACATTTTGATGCACCAAAAGCTTTTTTTTTTTGCAAAAAAATGTAGATTTTTTAAACACAAAATTTTAAGTCAACTTAAAACTATACAGTCCACAATTTTTTTTAATTTTTTGTTGTCTGATTATTATTTGTCTAGCTTATATATGACCCCTAAGCCAGTCTAAAGTGATTTAGAATTTTAAATCCAAGATAGCGGCCGAAAAAATCAGTAATGAAGTATTGAAATAGTAGTTTATGCAACAAGTTGCAAAAAGAGGATTTTTTCAGCACTAGTCGTACATTTATCCAACGAGGTTCACCGAGTTGGATAAATACGAAGAGTGCTGAAAAAATCAGCACCCATTTCAGTGCTGAAAAGTAGAACTTTTCAGCATTCATTTTGAAAAGTGTTGCTATTCGATTCTGTTATTTTTGGTACAGAAAAGTAGGCTATTTCGTCGTTCAAGAATGACAGGAAAAGTAAGTAGTTTCACGACGGAATTGCAAAAAAAAATACATTTTGTAATTTAATGGGCAATACACTATTCAAATTTGACTAAAATGAGGTCGCAAAACTTAAATTTCATGTCAAAAGTAAGAAAATAAAGAATACGAAAAAAACATTGTTGTTCATGATTCAAATTCGAAGTCCTATACCAACCTTCGGAATCGAGTCAGGACTGTATAAATTTGATATTATAAATTTCCGATCAATTCGATCAATTTTTCAAAAGACAAAATTGTAAAAAATATGAAAAAACAAAAAAAAATCAAAAAACGGGAGTAAATCAGGTAAAAAAAACAAAAAATCACGAAGCTAGACTTTTTAAAATTCTCGATTAAAAAAATCACAAAAAGTGACAAAGTTATTTTTAACAAATTATCAAATAAAAAAGTAATTGAAAAGTGGACAATCTCTAGAAAAAGACTTGAAATTTTAATTACGATATAAAATTCAAAAGACAACCCTTTAAAAAGAAAAAAACATTTTTATTTATTTTCTCAAAAATTTCTTTTTTTTTCTCCTAATTTTTATTTTATTCAAATAAAAATTGACAATGTGTTGCCATTTTGCATCGTTAGTATTTTCATTCAAGTTACAGTCAAATTCTGAGGTAAATTTTACGCCTAACAATTATTTTTTGATCAGTTTTTTTTTAATCAATTGGCCGAAAACACATGAAAAAATATATAAAAGAAAATAAAAAACATTTGTAATATTCAACTATAAGTGTTATATAAACTGAAATAAAGAAAATGAGCTTTGCTCTTTTTTCCTCGTAATAGATGACACACAGATTTTTACACATGTACAAACCTATTTTCTAACTAAACTCTAACTGAACTAATTAACTTTTTTGTATAAACATATTTAAAATCAATCAACAGCTTAAATAATAAAATTACATTAAAACAACTTCAATTAACATTCCAACGCCCAAGGCTCCAAAAAAGTAACTTCAACTCGCTGGTTCTCGCACAGCAAAAAATCCAATGGTAAAATCGCATGCAAAAGCATGCACATCACCTTCGTCAAAAAAGACACTTAATATTACACACTGCATGTACAATTTTTGTAAACACAAAAAAAAAGTTGCAACCGACGGGAATCAAACCCAGCATCATCAGTGAGGACTGGCTCCTTAGCCCACTCGGCCATCAGACCGAAAGTAGTAATCCAGCTGCATGTAAAAGGCCTGGGAGTAAAATAAATATTGCATTATTTTATGCAATTTAATGTAATTTTACACCCTGAAATATGTAGCCCATCATACTGAAACCTACTGGACCGAAATGTCAAGGTCATATATGCGTTTATCCTTACAGCTTTTCATCGGTCTGTTTGCCGAGTGGGCTTAGGCGCCAGTCCTTACTGTTGGTGCTGGGTTGGAATCCCGTCGATTGCATCTTTTTTTTTTGCAAAAAATGTACATGCAGTATGTAATATTAAGTGTTTATTTTGACGAAGGTGATGTGCATGCTTTTGCATGCGATTTTACCATCGGAATTTTTGCTGTGCAGTTTTGGAAAACTATTCAGAAATTATCGTTTGTTCTATACCTTGCTAAAACAGCCTTACAAAAAAAATGTGCGGCTGAATTGTCCTTTACATCAATAGAATCACAAAAAAAATGTCCATCATAAAAAAGGAATAGGTGAAAATAATAGAAAAAAAAGAAAAGTCCAACAAACCGAAAAGAATTTCAAATATTTTTCAAAGTAAGTCCACCATTCCACCCCCTTCAAAATCGGGGACAAACAATATTATTATTATTTTTTTATTAAAAAAAATCCCAAAAATTCTGAATATTTTCAAACTAATATTTAGAATTTATGTGAAATTTTTCGAGAAAAAAATTTTTTCGTCATTACTTTGATATCATGAAAATTATTTTTTGAAAAACACCTGGACTGGTGTAAAATGTTGAAATTATGGCTGTTTTTTTTTTTTAATCTATTTCTATTTTATCTGTAGTTAGATGCGAGAGACAATAATTTAGAAAAATATTAGCAACGGCCTCACTAAATTAAATTAAAATCAGTCCAAAAAAAAGCAACAAATTACATCAAACCATTCAAAAGCATTTCTAAAGAAGTAGAGTTTTTGCTAAATTTGCTCAATTTCAGACCTGAGGCTTATCCATAAACCATGCAGTCTTTTAATAACTAAATTTCAAAAGATAAACAATTTTTAAAGTAAAAACAAGAAATCCTAGATTGTTTTTTGAAACTCATTAGACATTATATCCTAATGAATGTAATGTTTCGATAGGACATCTCTTACCAAAATACTTTCAAAATTATTGAATTTCCAAACAGCTCCGATGACCTCTGTTATTCACCAAATCAAACAAATTTAAACAAACTTTTTCTTAGCGCCCTTTAAAAGCAGTCCAAATCCATCTTCCATCCCACCTTCCCACCACACATTCAGCAGCAGCAACAGCACACATGATGTCTCTGTTTGGCGAGATAAATGGCATCTCTCCCGGTGGGGGAAAACTCAATTTTCCGATGAAAACTGTTTTCCAGCAAGCGCAAACCAACCAGCTTGAGACGTGACCTAGTCTTTGCCCAGCTGTCTTTTTCGTCGTCGTCCTTCTTCGTGTACTGAGTCAAGAGGAAATGAAAACTTAATCATTTTTTGCTGCTTTTGAGTTGGAAGACGTTTCTGCTTTTCCCAAAGGGGAGGGAGGGGAGGGAGTTTTCCACGGAAATTCCTCGCTAGGGAGGTGAAGGATAGTTAAGATACTTCAGAAGTGGATTCTTGGATATTCTTGGTTAAGGTGAAGAGCAGTCGTGAAGTTTAAAATGGTTTTAGATTTCAAATAACTCAAAGTGTTTCATGTTGAATAACTTTTGTTCATTTCAGAATTTGTTTTTGTTTTGTATATTTTTGCCAATTTAACAAAAATCAAATGAAATTTTAAAGTTAAAAAAAGCAACCTTGCACGCCACTGCGTTCTTCCCAAGAACACACTCAAGTACATACGCACGCAGACCCGCAAGGACGTCTCCAGCGAGAGAGCCTGTTGAAAAAGGATCCCCGTTCCCGCTGGGACGTCAGGTTCGGTGTAAAACGTGAGTAAAACATGCTCTTTGGTGTTACTCTTCATCTTGCAAACGCAAATCTGCGTCGTTTTCTCGGACGCTTTTCTTGGAGCTTTTTCTTCTTGTCAGAGGAGATTGGGTAAAAGGATTTTCCTCATTTTTTCGTTTTTCAACCTGGTAAAAGGATCCTACGCAGGATAATGCATTAACGAAATTAAATTCTTCAAATAAAATTTGCTCGAAAGCAACGGTATCGGCAAGTGAAGCATGAAAGTGGTGGCTACCTTTTTCTTTCACTTTTTTTTATATTTAATTTTTCCTTTTAGGATCACAATGATGGCGAGCAAAATAGGTCTTTGTCGTTAGATGTTGTCTTGTGGCAGCTAATCTAGGATTTTTTTCAGGTGAATTCTGGACAATACAGTGCAAATTTGATTATCCTGGAATGAATTTGGTTTCACCAAATTTTCTTCTCAGCAAGGATCATTGCAATAAGAAATACTCTATCAGTTCAGGCCCACTTATCTGACAGTTTGAAATGAACTTCGTATAAAGGAACCACCAATTGTATTTATGTGTTTAATTTTCTTATTTTTAACATCAATTTCTCTTGGATGTCCATTCCTGAAGAAAATATTTTGAGAAAATTCACTACATTTTTCTGTTTTGAACGTTATTGATATGGCCTATGGTCATGCAAAGATAAACAAACAGGAAAAATGAGATTTTCTCAGTGTTGCTCAATAAGCCCTCGTTTTTTGATCAATTGAAAACGCTTCACTTTATCAAAATTAAACTACCGTACTTTTTGATTGTAAATTTGATTTTGCATGTAAAAATTAAGTCAACATATTTGTTTGGTTTCCCCGATTTTTTCCAACAATCAGGCCGTTGCAAATATGTTCCCCTTCCCTCTTCCCGAGCAGACGGGAATAACTTGGGAATAACAATTTATGATATTTGGAAATACTAGGACAATAACATTTTATGTTGTTTATAACAAGATTTGTTATTCGTCGTTATGATTTTTTTGTTATTGGATTGTTATTGTTATAACAGATTAATAACATTTTCAGTTATTCTTCGAACAAATCTTTGTTATTATTTTTTGTTATTTTAACAACTAATCCGATCATCCCAATAACAGTTGGAGGTGTTCTTCCATAACTAAAAATGTTATTCCAAAGTTGTTTTGGCTTTCAACCAATATCAGACCAATAACAAATTTTGTTATGATAACATAAACTGTTATTCAACTCTTATGCAAAAATGGATTTTACAAGAAGATTCCATAACACTTTCTGTTATTTTAACAGTATTTGTTATTGAAATGGCATGAATTTTGTTATTACCGTCTGCCCGGGTTTCCTAGAAATTTAAACTGATATCTCATGGTAGTGTTAAAATATCAAGCTGTGTTTTCTCAAACATCAAATTGTGTTCTTTTCCAAACATTAAATAGTGTTCTTTTCAAAGATCAAATTGTGTTCTTTTCCAAACATCAAATAGTGTTCTTTTCAAAGATCAAATTGTATTCTTTTCAAAATCACTGGGCTGTGTTCTTTTCGAACATCAAATTGTGTTCTTTTTCTAACATTGAACTGTATTTTTCATGCATCAAATTGTGTTCTTTTCAAATATCAAATTGTGTGTTTTTAATAAATCAAATTGTGATGTTTTTGAAAACATCAAGCTGTGTCCTTTTCAAACATCAAATTGTGTTCTTTTTCAAACATTGAATATTTTTTTTCAACCACCAAAATGTGTTCTTTTCCTTACATCAAATAAGTTTTTTTTGTAAAATCGAATTGTGTTCTTTTTAAAAACATAGTTAAAATTAATACTGATATCTCATAGCAATGTTTCCAGATTAACAGAATGCATTCAAAATATCCATCTTCTAACTTTACTAGCCATTCAAAAACATTTTCTCTCTCTCTTTTGTATTACGCAATAACTTGTGTCTTTTTTGAAGCATCAAATTATGTTCACTTCAACATCAAATTGTGTTCTTTTCTCTGTGTTTTTTTCAAGCATCAAAATGTCCAGAGTTTTTTTTTAAAGGTCCTATACTGCCCATGTTCGCATAAATGTCCCATATGCAAAAACAGCAAGCTGGGTAAAACGTATTTGAAGTTTGTCCCATACATAAGGCTACGTGTTAAGTTTTCGCGAAAAAACTGGATTTCCTCCTGATTTCTCGAACAAAGTACTGGATGTTATAGGCTTTTTTGAAAGAGCACACCATTTTGAACCAAACTGCATCAATAACTCGAAATCGATGAAAATGCATATGGGACATTTATGCGATCAGGGACAGTATAAACATATGAAAGACAAGAGTTTATAGGTCCTTTTGAAAAAACTATAGATGTGTTCTTTTTCAAACATCAAATTGTGTTCTTTTCAAAATTCAAATTGTGTTCTTTTAAAAACATCAGGCTGTGTACTTTTCAAACATCAAGCTGTGTACTTTTCAAACAATAAAATGTATGTTTTCCAAATATTGAACTGTGGGTTTTTCAAATTATGTTATTTTTCAAGTATCAAATTGCGTTATTTTTTCAAGCATCCAATTGTGTTCTTTTCAAAATTTTTTTTTTTAAACATCAAGCTGTGTTCTTTTCAAATATCAAATTGTGTATTTTCCAAACATTTAACACTGTGGTTTGTTCAATCATCAAATTGTGTTATTTTTTCAAGCATCAAATTGTGTTCGCAACATCAAATTGTGTTCCTTTTTAATCATCAAATGGTGTCAAATAGCTTTTTGGCATATGTGTTTTTAAATGTAAAAAAACAGTGAATTCTTTTACAAAACTTTTTTTTTATTTTTTCAATTAAAATAGACGTGCAATCTACTGAAATCTATATATTCTGCATTTTCCTGCGTTGACAATTATTTTTAGCATGATTGAATCAGTTTTCAAATATTGCAATATTTGATAAATTTCAAAGTACAGAACGGTTTTTTTTTGCGAGAATTATGTATTTCTATAAAACCAGGATTTTATGAAAACTAATGATTGAAAACAACTGTACTCGTGTGTAATGCATTTTTCCACATTTTTTTCATTAAAATGTTATTTTTATGACTCTATTGATGATCTGACCACTCTATCGATAGCTATGACTATATGAAGTGTTATTTAGAGAACATTTGTAGGTTGGACAATTATATCTCGGGCAGGTGGAAATAACAAAACGGAGGTCGTTTCAATGACTGTTATTGTGTTATTGTTATTGAACAGATCTTATGAGAGAGAGAGTAAGACAATAACAACTCAAGGCATGGAATATGGAAAATTCGAGCGATATTCCAACTCAAAATAAAAATCAGCAGTCATAACCTAATTTGTTATTAATTTTTATTTTTATTAATATGGCCAGAACTATGGGAACATTTTGACCAATTTCATCAAGGACATTATTTTGATCATGAAATGTAATCTTTGTACCAAAACTTTTGACAAAGAACTTTGTCCTAAGGGCTCTATTCTGGTGAGGTGTCAATCCAGAAAAACGAAAAATGTCGCGCGTTACGAAAATGTTGCATGCTTGGTACTGCGGAAGGGGTCAGCAACGAATGAAGTGTGGCAACAATGGTGCAACATTCTCGCGTGACAGTTCCAAGAAAGCAGGAGACGAGGCAAAATTTGCACCATGTTGCCACATTTCATGCGGACTATATAACCTAACAGATAGCCTCTGAACAGTTAGTTTTGACCGAAAATCCGTCAGAGACGGATCGACGGTGGTAATTTTATTGCTCACACACACATACACACATTGAAAGACACAGGTTGAGCACCACCTTGGGAGGAATTCTGTTCTAAAGAACATTGTTAGAAAGGTCACTCGGAAACCAGAATGATTCAAGGCAATGGGGTTGGGACCAAACTGGTAGGATATTGGCCACACCCGGAGTGGCCATGGCCCTGAGGGAAGGTTCTACCAGGGGACATTTATTGAACCATTCGACTTGGGGCAATATGGGTATCAAAATTCATGGTTTTTGATACTGGTGATGAAAATGGCCATTTTGACAGGATTGGCCACACCCGGAGTGGCCATGGCCCTGAGGGAAGGTTCTACCGGGGGGACATTTATCGAACCATACGACTTGGGGCAATATGGGTATCAAAATTCATGGTTTTTGATACTGGTGATGAAAATGGCCATTTTGACAGGATTGGTCACACCCGGAGTGGCCATGGCCCTGAGGGAAGGTTCTACCGGGGGACATTTATCGAACCATACGACTTGGGGCAATATGGGTATCCAAATTCATGGTTTTTGATACTGGTAATGAAAATTGCCATTTTGACAGGATTGGTCACACCCGGAGTGGCCATGGCCCTGAGGGAAGGTTCTACCGGGGGACATTTATCGAACCATACGACTTGGGGCAATATGGGTATCAAAATTCATGGTTTTTGATACTGGTGATGAAAATGGCCATTTTGACAGGATTGGTCACACCCGGAGTGGCCATGGCCCTGAGGGAAGGTTCTACCGGGGGACATTTATCGAACCATACGACTTGGGGCAATATGGGTATCAAAATTCATGGTTTTTGATACTGGTGATGAAAATGGCCATTTTGACAGGATTGGTCACACCCGGAGTGGCCATGGCCCTGAGGGAAGGTTCTACCGGGGGACATTTATCGAACCATACGACTTGGGGCAATATGGGTATCAAAATTCATGGTTTTTGATACTGGTGATGAAAATGGCCATTTTGACAGGATTGGTCACACCCGGAGTGGCCATGGCCCTGAGGGAAGGTTCTACCGGGGGACATTTATCGAACCATACGACTTGGGGCAATATGGGTATCAAAATTCATGGTTTTTGATACTGGTAATGAAAATTGCCATTTTGACAGGATTGGCCACACCCGGAGTGGCCATGGCCCTGAGGGAAGGTTCTACCGGGGGGACATTTATCGAACCATACGACTTGGGGCAATATGGGTATCAAAATTCATGGTTTTTGATACTGGTAATGAAAATTGCCATTTTGACAGGATTGGCCACACCCGGAGTGGCCATGGCCCTGAGGGAAGGTTCTACCGGGGGGACATTTATCGAACCATACGACTTGGGGCAATATGGGTATCAAAATTCATGGTTTTTGATACTGGTGATGAAAATGGCCATTTTGACAGGATTGGTCACACCCGGAGTGGCCATGGCCCTGAGGGAAGGTTCTACCGGGGGACATTTATCGAACCATACGACTTGGGGCAATATGGGTATCAAAATTCATGGTTTTTGATACTGGTGATGAAAATGGCCATTTTGACAGGATTGGTCACACCCGGAGTGGCCATGGCCCTGAGGGAAGGTTCTACCGGGGGACATTTATCGAACCATACGACTTGGGGCAATATGGGTATCAAAAATCATGGTTTTTGATACTGGTAATGAAAATGGCCATTTTGACAGGATTGGCCACACCCGGAGTGGCCATGGCCCTGAGGGAAGGTTCTACCGGGGGGACATTTATCGAACCATACGACTTGGGGCAATATGGGTATCAAAATTCATGGTTTTTGATACTGGTAATGAAAATTGCCATTTTGACAGGATTGGTCACACCCGGAGTGGCCATGGCCCTGAGGGAAGGTTCTACCGGGGGACATTTATCGAACCATACGACTTGGGGCAATATGGGTATCAAAATTCATGGTTTTTGATACTGGTGATGAAAATGGCCATTTTGACAGGATTGGTCACACCCGGAGTGGCCATGGCCCTGAGGGAAGGTTCTACCGGGGGACATTTATCGAACCATACGACTTGGGGCAATATGGGTATCAAAATTCATGGTTTTTGATACTGGTAATGAAAATTGCCATTTTGACAGGATTGGTCACACCCGGAGTGGCCATGGCCCTGAGGGAAGGTTCTACCGGGGGACATTTATTGAACCATACGACTTGGGGCAATATGGGTATCAAAATTCATGGTTTTTGATACTGGTGATGAAAATGGCCATTTTGGCAGGATTGGCCACACCCGGAGTGGCCATGGCCCTGAGGGAAGGTTCTACCGGGGGGACATTTATCGAACCATACGACTTGGGGCAATATGGGTATCAAAATTCATGGTTTTTGATACTTGTAATGAAAATGGCCATTTTGACAGGATTGGCCACACCCGGAGTGGCCATGGCCCTGAGGGAAGGTTCTACCGGGGGGACATTTATCGAACCATACGACTTGGGGCAATATGGGTATCAAAATTCATGGTTTTTGATACTGGTAATGAAAATTGCCATTTTGACAAGATTGGCCACACCCGGAGTGGCCATGGCCCTGAGGGAAGATTCTACCGGGGGGACATTTATCGAACCATACGACTTGGGGCAATATGGGTATCAAAATTCATGGTTTTTGATACTGGTAATGAAAATGGCCATTTTGACAGGATTGGCCACACCCGGAGTGGCCATGGCCCTGAGGGAAGGTTCTACCGGGGGACATTTATCGAACCATACGACTTGGGGCAATATGGGTATCAAAATTCATGGTTTTTGATACTGGTGATGAAAATGGCCATTTTGACAGGATTGGCCACACCCGGAGTGGCCATGGCCCTGAGGGAAGGTTCTACCGGGGGGACATTTATCGAACCATACGACTTGGGGCAATATGGGTATCAAAATTCATGGTTTTTGATACTAGTAATGAAAATGGCCATTTTGACAGGATTGGCCACACCCGGAGTGGCCATGGCCCTGAGGGAAGGTTCTACCGGGGGACATTTATCGAACCATACGACTTGGGGCAATATGGGTATCAAAATTCATGGTTTTTGATACTGGTGATGAAAATGGCCATTTTGACAGGATTGGCCACACCCGGAGTGGCCATGGCCCTGAGGGAAGGTTCTACCGGGGGGACATTTATCGAACCATACGACTTGGGGCAATATGGGTATCAAAATTCATGGTTTTTGATACTAGTCGTGAAAATGGCCATTTTGACAGGATTGGCCACACCCGGAGTGGCCATGGCCCTGAGGGAAGGTTCTACCGGGGGGACATTTATCGAACCATACGACTTGGGGCAATATGGGTATCAAAATTCATGGTTTTTGATACTGGTGATTAAAATGACCATTTTGACAGGATTGGCCACACCCGGAGTGGCCATGGCCCTGAGGGAAGGTTCTACCAGGGGACATTTATTGAATAAATTTAATTAGAATTAATTATTCAGGATTAAATAAATAGGCAAAGAATTAAAAAATATAAATAAAAATAGCATGATTTTTAGAGTTTTGTACAAAGTTCTTTGTCATATTGGTCATGTAGAACATAACCACCTGCACCTTTTTTCAAAAGTGAAAAATTTTAAAGTAGATTTTTTAAATCATTGAACTCTATGGAAAGCAACATTTTTTTTCGAAAATTTTCTAAGCGTCCATAACCCAATTTGTTGTTTTTATTTTGTTTGTTAAATATTGTCCAGAACTATGGGAAAATTATGTCAAATTTTGTCAAGGACATTATTTTGGACATGAAATGTGGTTCAAAAGTAAAAAAATTAAAATTGGTTCTTTTCATTATTGATATTGGAATATTCTCGGATGAGTTTTCAAAAAGCCGTAAGAGCCACCGTGACCGCTGACACTAATTTTCGTTTTTCTCCTAAATGAAACACAATTTCATTTACTTTTAGTTTTAGGCACTTGAAGGACGTGTAGATGAACAATCTCAAGCATTTTTGATATTGGTTTTTTGCAAGTAGGTCGAATACCGATGCAAAAAGGACTTTGTTTACCAATGGCTCTTACGGCTTTTTGAAAACTAATCCGAGTATTCTTTTAATTACTGTCCAGATCGAAAATTCAAAAAAAAACATTTCGGATAATCGAATCACGAAAAAAAAATTGTCGTTGTATTGTTTTATTGTTCAGCTTGAAAATGACCCCAAACATGCTCTAAAGAGGTTCAGAATTTTTAAATCCAAGATGGTGGTCAAAATGGCGGTGTTAATAACTGAGAATATGTATTTGGTATGCCAAAAGGCAACCAGCAACTCAAATTTGACTAAAATGCGGTCACAAACGTCGAATTTGATGTTAAAAGCAAGAAAAAAAATACGAAAAAAACAAACTTCTGATAATTGAGTCTGGACCGTATTGGTATATCAATAATTTAAAGAATTCAACAGTTTGGTCGAAAATGTTGTGCGTAACGAAATAATTTTTCATTCACATGGATATTTTGCATGGTCTCTTTAAAATTTTACATTTTTCATCCAAAAAGTTTCAACCAGATTAAAAAATACAAAAATTTAAGAGGTTACATACATGTAGAAAATCACAAAATTTCATATTACAGAAAATTTATTGAATCCACTAAAAAGATGATTCTCAATCACTCCTGAAAGTTTCATGAAGATATTTCATGATTAAACTGAGTTAGAGACGATTTTAAGCTCAACATTTTGCCGTGCGCAAAGCGAACTATCAAACTTTGTGAGCGTTTTTCTCGAAACACCGAGTTGATTTACGGGTGCCACGATATCTCGAGATGGGATGGACCAAATTGGTTGAAATTCAGGGTGAAGACTCTCAAGATATATCTTGTGTGCATGACGAAGCCCGATTTTGAAATTTCGCTTTTTTAAAAAATACAAAAATTAAAAATTGACGATTTTTTATATGAAAAACACAAAAACATTTTTATGTTTTTTTTTTAAATAAACTTTTGGAAAATCGGCCTTCGTCATGCACACAGGACCGGTTTAAAGAGTCTTCACCAAAATTTTGAGCTGATTTGGTCAAGGCAGTGTTGAGATATCGTGGCACCCGTTTTTTGAAACAGCTAACTTCAAATATCTCTATCTCGGAAATGATACAGCCAAATGTCTTAAAAATTGTTTTGATAATAGATGAAAATGCATATTTTAATGCTCTGAAAACAAATTTTAAATAAAACTAAGTGTGTGCTGAACCAACCTCTGACTGTTTTGTCGATTTACATGTATGTAATCCCTTAAATTACATAAAGGCTTATTTCGCAGAGAATTGCTCAGAAGCATTTAAGATCTATGGAAAAATAGAGCTATTTTCAAAAACATTATCGCCATACAAATATTCTTGATTAGGTAATTCAACAAAATTGCAAATTCCAGCAGCCCAGTGATTCAGTGATTTTAGGTTTTTGGATTTCTAACATTCTGGCTTTCGGTAATGTTTCAGATTGTACCAAAATTAATTGACCTACCTTCAACTTCAGGCCACCATAAAATCGTAAGGAATTGAATCAATGTCCTAAATCAAATTTGAAAATTGCAATCATAAATTAATATGATGCTTCAATTGCCATGTCTCAGCTCAGCCTCCAACCACAACCATGTTCCTTCTAATAAGCCTGTCCCAGGCATATCATACTCTGCCCTGGAGCATCAATTTTCCATCCTTAACATGTTTTGACAGATTCGTTCCGAGTGAGTAATGAATCAATAGCCTCCGGCTATCATTAACCTCGTTGTCCCGTCGGTGCCAATTATCGGCCGACATACCACTAGAACATCCCGACTCAACTCCAGCAGGTTAGAGGTCAAACTGGATCCCAAGCGCGCACCGTCCAGAGGAAAACGGCTGCAACATTTATGAATCAATTTAAACGGGGCAAGCACTTCCAACAATGGTCTCTTCCGGCAGACGCAAAACGCCGGGCTTGAATAGGGTCAATGAATATTCATCGATTCATCTATTTCTCTAAACATTACCTTTCCCCTCCAACAACAAACGGGAACTGAACGGTGTGTTATCGGAAAGCTCTGTGCGGAGTTTAACTCTACAACCCGAGCAGACGGAAATAACTTGGGAATTACATTTTTTTGATTTTTGAAAATACTTGGCCAATAACATTTTATGTTATTTATAACAAGATTTGTTATTCGTCGTTATGAATTTTTTGGATTGTTATTGTAATTACAGACTAATAACATTTTTAGTTATTCTTCAAACAAATCTTTGTTATTATTTTTTGTGTTTTTAACAACTAATCCGATCATTCCAATAACAGTTTGAGGTATCCTTCCATAACAAAAAATGTTATTTTAAAGTTGTTTTGGCTTTCAACCAATATCAGACCAATAACAAATTTTGATAAGATAACATAAACTGTTATTAAACTCTTATGCAAAAATAGATTTTTCATGAAGATTTCATAACATTTTCTGTTATTTTAACAATATTTGATATTGAAATGGCATGAATTTTGTTATTACCGTCTGCCCGGGAACAAACACACAAAATCACACACACAGAAAACCAGAATGGATTGATAAATATTCATCACCCAGAAATTGTTCACGATTGAGAGTGTGTGAGTTTGTGAGGTTGTTGTGACGGCAGTTTGGGCCTTCTGTTCTGGAATACGAAATGTTTTCCAATTGTTTAGGGCCCAATCTGGGTCTGTTTTCAGGAGAGAGGAGAAGGAGTTTGGAGAAGGGAACTTTCCGTTCAACTTTCGGCAATAAACTACAAAACTCTGGTGACGAAAGAGACGGGCTTCTCCTACTACCAGGAAAGAGAGTTGCGTAATTGTTTGAGTTATGACTTTATGAATAATTCAAAAGTTCGGCGACGGTGCTTTCTGCTTGATCTGACAGAAAGAGTTTTGCTTCGGGGGGCAGTTTACTGTGGATTAGGAATAGAACTTTGTTGAAATTGTTATTGATAAGAGAGGGCCAATAATTGGAAACAGTATTTTTATACTGATGAAGAAAGAGGGAAGGCTCAAAAAAGCAGGGCTGTGGAGTCGATGTCGGAGTCTGAGTCGGAGGCGTCAAAACTCGAATAGCTGGAGTTGGAGTCAGTTAAATTTTATGAGCTGGAGTCGTAGTCGGAGCCGGAGTCGAAAATTTCTGATAAATCCGGAGACGGAGTTTTCAAAAATTTAACAAAATTGTTGAACTTATTTATTGTTCAATATTTGTTATAATGCAGGTCAGTTCGCAGAACATTTACATATTTTACATTTATTTTTTCAATCACGAATTGGTTCAAAAAATTAATCAGTTTTTTTATTTTGCTTGGATAGCTCTAATTGTGTTATTTCACAATGATCACTAAATGATAACCTGGTAATCCTCTCTTACCCATATTTGTAGTATCATAACTCATAAAAAAATAAACAATTGTGGTTGTGTAGTCAAAATTTAAAAAAAAAATCAATTGATTCTTGACTGCATAATTTTGCCTGTATTTATGTATTCTTTCAATTCAAATTTGACCAAATTTTAACAAACTCTTGCTGTAAAAAAAACCCACTTTTTACATTTTTTTTATATTTGAAAATTCTATTTTTTATAATCCTCAAATATTTAAAATTCTTAAAGTCTTAATAATCCTAGAAATAGAAATAATGAGAGTTTTTTTTATTCTAAAAATTGTTATGGTTCTGAACATTTGAAAAAACTTTAGATTAAAAAAAATATTCCGGAAGTTTAAAAAAAGCTATGAAAAACGTTATATTCTAAAAAATACAAATTTTCTTAAAATAATAAAAAAAAACATATTTTAATTTTTTTTAAACATTCAAAATTTTAGAACTTTTTTATTTTTTAAAATATTCTAAATTTTCAAAGCATATCGGATTTTTTTTAATGTCCAATAAACATATAAAACACAATTACTTATAGAACCTAAAAAAAACTCTACATTTAAAGTTGTAAAAAAATACAAAAATTCAAAAAGTTTCAAAAATATAAAAATTCTGACTAGCGTATAGAGGGTGGGGCAACATGAGGCAGTTGCCCCACCATCCTCAGAAATTTGTTCTAAAATTGGTCAGGGGGTGTCCATAAGCGACGAAATTTTCAAAACGCTAATATTTTGCCCCACCTTCCTTGAGGATCTGGGCACGCTAGTGGAAAATCTCAACAATTCTTAAATTTTCAAAACTTCTCAAAAAAATAAAAAAACAACAAATTTGTTTAAAAAAAAATTATTTAAGCCGTTGCAAATATTCTAAAATAATTCTCAACAGTTAAAAAAATCTCAAATTTGTATTTATTTAAAAATTTTATTTATTTTACAAAAAAAAGTTAAAGATTTATAATAAAACATTTTGTTTGCCCACTTTTGTTCAAAGGGAAAAAGTTACGAGGTGAATAAAAAAGACATTTCTTTGAAAAAATTATCAAAATTTTCAATACCATAAATCGGGGTGACATTGATAGAACTTTATTTTTCAAATATTATTCATCCGGTAATAATTTTCTCATGATTTATATGTTTAAAATCTGGGTGCAGAATAGTGGTTCGCAAAGCGGCCTCAATTTACAACTGTCAAAGCGGAACCAATTTACTGTTTGCAAAATGATACCAAGAAGTGGCAAGTATTGTAATCGATCTATAATTTATTTTGTCAGGATTTAAAAAATGACTCGAGCTTTTGAGGTATTCGAAGTCAACAAATCTTAAGATACAAAGATACATAATCTCGGAACTTCCATTCGGTTGTTCTTCTGGTTCACAAAATTCCACCCACTTCTTAAGCAATTTTTCGTCACGTGGAAAATAAAAAAAAGCATCTTTTGACCGCCCATCGTTTAGTCTACGAACAAAAAATTGCGCGAAGCACTTAATTTTTCAGCGAAAACTTTAACATCATCAGATTCAAAATGTTTCAAAACAAGTCACTTCAGCAGCAAAAAATATGTCACGCTTGAACTTGAACAAAGCCTTCTACTTTGTTTATGTTAACCGCAGTAGTGCACTTGTAGTAGTGAGGAGCAGTTGGGAGCATTCGAAAATCACGTTACGCGTTCTGTCTTTTCAGCACCCTGTTTAAAATTTTAGCTGGGCTGAATTACAAAATTTCCAAGTACGTCTTTTCAAATAAATTCAATATCTAAAGCTTCAAAAAATAGTTAAGTTGAAAATGGTTTATTTCAAAACCATGGTGACTTTAATAGTAGATGTGTGTGTGTTTTTTTTTTCAGCCTAAATGTCGACAAATTGGTTTCATATGTCAAATCGATCATGAAGGCTAGGTTTCTTTTAATGTTTTATTTAAAAAAATGAACAATTCCACAGTTTTTTTTGTTTTTTTTTTTTTTAAATGTTCTATAAACTATTGTCATTCATATGTTTATGGGACCTTTTCAAAAAAAACTCTAGAATTAGAATATTAGTTTTTTAGAATAAGATATTAGTTAAGCTAATTTATACACTTTTAATAAAATGAGTTAATACATTATTGTTCAAACAACAAAATCAAAAAAAAATCTACTGAAAATGTGTTTAATTCGGAAGGTATTACCCTGGTGCGGCCCCTTCAAGTGTATTACAGCTAATTTCGCAAAGTTATCCCCAATTCATGACACCCACACACACGCACTCCAGTTCAATTGAATTAAGCTCCCCCCAAATAAGCCGGTTCTCGATTCAATTTCACCTCAATCCATCTCGACACATTCGCAAATAACCCCATCTTCTGGGTTGATACACCCTCTTACAACCTCCCCCTTGCTTAAAGCAAAGGATAACAGTGAGCTGAAAAGCGTGTCTTCTTCGTCCTCCTCGTCTTTCCTCAAGCTCCACCAATCAGCTCCACGAGCAAGGACATTTGCCCGCGAGCGCAAGTTCGATAGATTGATGAAAAAAATTGGTTATAGTCTGCCTGCCTGAAAGCTTTCATGGGAAGAGACAGAGGAGCCGTCGTTTCACATCCTTTCAATAACAACACAACAACGGAATCAGATCAGAAGTGTTGGGGAAAGAGGGGGAGGATTTTCCAAAGAGCAATATGAATAGTGGTCAAATTTGAACTAAATTTAAGGCTAAAATATCATTTAAAAAAAACTTGAGCACAATTTTGACCAACTTTCACAACAATCTAACTCACAGTTCGCAGCCTCGAAGAGCCATCAAGAAACAAGGATTTGTCAACCGAGCACGAGTACATGGTACAAAGTGTCACCTGGAACGTGGCAGCAGTGTGCGTCTTCTACATCGACTACTGACTGTACTAGCTGGTTGGCCGGGTTGAATCACAACAATAAATCTAATTTCAAATAATATCCATTAGTACGGGGGGTGTACGCGGTAAGGCACTTTCACTGATACTGAACAGGGTTAAAAGTGTTAGGGTTACTGTCTTTTTTGTCTTTTTTGTCTTTTTTGTCTTTTTTGTCTTTTTTGTCTTTTTTGTCTTTTTTGTCTTTTTTGTCTTTTTTGTCTTTTTTGTCTTTTTTGTCTTTTTTGTCTTTTTTGTCTTTTTTGTCTTTTTTGTCTTTTTTGTCTTTTTTGTCTTTTTTGTCTTTTTTGTCTTTTTTGTCTTTTTTGTCTTTTTTGTCTTTTTTGTCTTTTTTGTCTTTTTTGTCTTTTTTGTCTTTTTTGTCTTTTTTGTCTTTTTTGTCTTTTTTGTCTTTTTTGTCTTTTTTGTCTTTTTTGTCTTTTTTGTCTTTTTTGTCTTTTTTGTCTTTTTTGTCTTTTTTGTCTTTTTTGTCTTTTTTGTCTTTTTTGTCTTTTTTGTCTTTTTTGTCTTTTTTGTCTTTTTTGTCTTTTTTGTCTTTTTTGTCTTTTTTGTCTTTTTTGTCTTTTTTGTCTTTTTTGTCTTTTTTGTCTTTTTTGTCTTTTTTGTCTTTTTTGTCTTTTTTGTCTTTTTTGTCTTTTTTGTCTTTTTTGTCTTTTTTGTCTTTTTTGTCTTTTTTGTCTTTTTTGTCTTTTTTGTCTTTTTTGTCTTTTTTGTCTTTTTTGTCTTTTTTGTCTTTTTTGTCTTTTTTGTCTTTTTTGTCTTTTTTGTGTTTTTTGTGTTTTTTGTCTTTTTTGTCTTTTTTGTCTTTTTTGTCTTTTTTGTCTTTTTTGTCTTTTTTGTCTTTTTTGTCTTTTTTGTCTTTTTTGTCTTTTTTGTCTTTTTTGTTTTTTTTGTCTTTTTTGTCTTTTTTGTCTTTTTTGTCTTTTTTGTCTTTTTTGTCTTTTTTGTCTTTTTTGTCTTTTTTGTCTTTTTTGTCTTTTTTGTCTTTTTTGTCTTTTTTGTCTTTTTTGTCTTTTTTGTCTTTTTTGTCTTTGTTTTGCTTAATTAATTATTTTATTTTTGTAATGATAACAAAAAACATTCTAATAAAGTTTAGCGGTAACCCTTGTGCTAGCCCTAACCTATGAAAACAGCAAAGGTTGAATAATGCAAGCTTGGTAAGCCCGGAAACGGGAACGTTTGCTGCTGCTGCACATAAAAGCACTGAAATATACTTTTTATTATGCTCCAGGCTCAGATTCGTAGCAAGCACAAACCTGATTTGCGTATACTGCTAGAGCAAGTTTTGAAAATGCCTTTTGAAAAAACTAGGAGAAAGTATTTTCACAATTTTAAATTATCATAAAATATTTTGAAACACTTCTCAAGCACACGTCCAGCATCGATCGATCTTCAAGATGTATCACATCGAAGTGATCGAAAGCCACATACTCGAGAGGGGGCGCTTTTCCGTCAAGTTTTGCGCGCTGGAAAAGCGCCTTTCCGTTCCGAACACGTGTGTGTGTGTGTGAACTTCAAGTAATGCTGCATTTCTTCCACAAAGGGATGCAAATAAGAGGGCGGCAAATGCATTGTGCCAACGACGGAGAGTAGGATTTCCTGGCTAATGAGAGAGACAGCTTTTTCCGTGAAGCAGAATGAAATCAATCTTGGGTGTGGTGCATCGAATTGGATGTTTGCTGCTGTTGTGGAGAGGCTCCGAACCGGAAATGGTAGCTATTGGCAATATTGATGGAAAATGAGAGTTATCTGGAACTTTTGCAATAAGATCCTACTGCAATTCATCAACATCATTGATAAGGTAGGTTGGAGCGGAAGCTCATCATTGCTGTAAAGATTTTCCATTTGCCCAAGGATGCCATTGTCAATAATAGTCAGTTTATTTGAATAAAAGATGCTTTTTATTCAAATCAGTCACATACATTGATGCACAATGAAATTCAATTGTCTGATTTTTTTCCGAGTACCACCTAGATTCCTGATAGTTTGTCCTGAACGCCATAATTATTTAAAATACGCTTTTCTAATGTGCAGTAAAGTAGGATGCAATTTTCTTTGAAACTTACAATACATTTACAAACGTGGCATCTTTCAAAATCTCAAAAAAAAATCAAACCATCCACATTAACGACCCCCGGGTCTTTTGTGGTCTCTATCGCAAGTTTCTGCTCGAACCTAGGAGTCCGAAGGCTTGAATGGGGAGAGCACCCAAACCTCTTTCTACTCCAAGGAACCTTCCACCCCAGTGTTTGAACTGACGACCTTTGGATTGCGAGTCCAACCGCCGCCAGTGATTCCACCGGGGTAGGCTTGGTTTGGTGTGTTGTTTGTACTTATGGCATGGAGACGACTCCTACACCTGGAATGACTTAACGGCCTAACAACCAAGGCCGGGACCGACATTTTACTTCCTCATCCGATGGAAGGTTGGAGCAGATGGGAATCGAACCCAGAATCATCCGCTTACAAAGCGGACAGCGTAACCATTCGGCCACGCACTGCCACTTTCAAAATCTCATTTGGATTCGAATTTTTCATGATGATATTTCAAAGAAGAATAGATGAAAAAATGTAAAAACATCGTGTTTGTGTTTAAAATACACATTAAAACCCATGAACCAAAAAAATAGGGCCAAAGTTTGACACAACCCGAGCAGACGGAAATAACTTGGGAATATTTTTTTTTGGTATTTTAAAATACTAGGCCAATAACATTGTATGTTATTTATAACAATATTTGTTATTCGTCGTTATGGCAGCTGTCCATATAAAAATGGTACGTAAATCGAAAATCTGTAGCTGTAACAAAGAATTTTTTGATTGACTTGCTGTCTTCGGCAAAAAAAATGGGTACACAGAAAAAAATTGGTGATTTTTTGTTAAGTTTTTTTCGCAAAAATTCAATTTCCCAAAATCCGTAATTTTTATTTTTGATTTTTTTTATGGACCAAAATTTTGCCGACGAGTTATGAACTTTTTTTTTAAATAATTATTTTTGTAAAAAAATGAAATCTTGTACTAAACATTTTTTAACCTAATTTTTTATGTTAAATCGAATTTGCAATCGAAAAGTACTTTAAAAAATTTCAAAATTTAGCCATTCAAAGTTAAACTTTGTCAAAAAAAATCCGTTTTTTATTTTTTTTTTAAATAGTGTTCATGATTGTCCATTCCTGAAAATATTTTCGTCTTAGAAACATTGAAGGTTGGACCTCTGGTTGCTGAGATACAGCGGAAATTTTATGTTTTCTAAGTCTCACTCCATTTTCTAATATCGATATCTCAGCAACTAATGTTCCGATTGTCAATGTTAAAAAATGAAACATTCGTGAAATTTCCCGTTAAAACAAAATTTTAATTTTTTTGAATCAAGACTAACATTTCAAAAAGGCGTAATATTGAATGTTTGGCCCTTTTGAAATTTTAGTCATGGTTCAAAAAAATTTAAAATATTGTTTCGAAAAAATCTTAATATTTAACGAATGTTTAATATGTTAACATTGAAAATCGGACTATTAGTTGCTGTAATATCGACATTCGAAAATGGTGGGTTGTTTGGGTGAGACTTAGCAAACATAAATTTTCCGCTGTATCTCAGCAACCAGAGGTCCAAACTTCAATGTTTCTTAGACGAAATTATAGGAAATAAAAAATAAAAAAGTAAAACAAAAATAAATTACAGGCCACAGTTTCAACATTTGAATGAAAAAAGTTTTTTTAAATGCATTATACTCCTGTCCAGATGTTTTTCAATCATATGTTTCCAAAATTTCTAAGAATTGAGGAAAATTTTATTTTTGCGAGAAAAAAAAAGTTTTGCGGTGCTGAACATTGTAATTTCATAAATGTTCAAAATATAACAAGCCTAAATAAGCTAAATATGATAATCAATGCAGAAGAATGCTTTTAAGTTTGTTTTGAGTTGATTAAACTTCTATTTCCATGGAAATTTTCCAATTTTATGAAAAAAGAAATTTTTTGCCCCCTGATTTTTCGAACAAAAAAAAAACTTTGAAAAATATTAGCAACGGCCTTAGGCATTTTGCGAATGTGTTAACTAAAATTTTAACACTTTTCCCTAAAAAAACAAATTAATGTTGATCTATTTCGAATATATATTTAAATGCTTTCAAATTCTTAGCGATTACTTAGTATTCAACTGTTCATCTATTTCCACAACCAAATCTAAATTTTCAGACCAAAATTAGATTTTTTTTTCAATTTCGGGAATTCCCGGTTTTGGAAAAATCCTGGGAATTTTGTCCCGGGAATTCCTGGGATGGACGCACTAAATCTAACTTTCGGTGGCTATACCTTAAAAACGGGGCCCTAAATGAAAAAAAAATCTGTGAATTATTTTTCGATTGAAAATTCAATTTTACATTAAAAAACTCGGTCAAAAAATGTTTTTGCATAAAATTTATATTTTTTCCAAAAATAACTTTTTTTTATAAAATTCATAACTCAGCGGCACAAAGTTTGACCATACTTCTCTATAGCTCAAAAGTTGCGGTTTTTGGTCCCCTAAAACATATTAAAAAAATCTCGAAAATCAAATTATTTTGGGAAATTTAGTTTTTGTGAAAAAAAGTCAATTTAAAAATACTCAATTTTTTTCCGTGTACCTTTTTTTTCTGGATATTCCTCAATACTACCTACAACTTTGCTTAAGACACCAAATTAATCAGAAAATTCTTTAAACAGTTACATATTATCCAATATTTACGTACCATTTTTTATGAACAGCTGCCATATTGCATGGATACTTTTATGGGTGAACCAACGACACAAAATTACTTCTGTGGTCATAGGGAAGGCCTCCACAAAGTTTGAGCCAAATAAAAAAAATATATGTAAAATCCATTTCCGGGTTTGGTGGTGTCAGAAAAAATGGTAATTTTACCACTGAAAATGTGTAATTTTACCTTCCAAAATTACACATTATTTAACTTTCAACATTTACACCACATTTTGCTGTGCAGATTCCGCTTTGTTAAAATACTTATAGATTAACGTAATGTTGAGTTTCCGAGTCCTACTTCACGTATATTTTCAAGTGATATCAAACCACTTTTCCAAGTATTTCAAATGTTTCAAAAAATATGCACAAAAGAAGAGAGCCACCACAATCGTTGCATCGCTGGGCAACGCCGCAACAAAAGCTTTTCCCACTTCACGTACGGAAAACTGTTCTTCCCCCACAATGCCAATCTGGTACGACGACGGCGGTGGAGTGCAATAAAAGTTTACAACTATACCCGTTTTTCCGGACTGAATATGCACTAGTTTTTACTCCCTCCCGAGCAGACGGAAATAACTTAGAAATAACATGTTTTGGTATTTGAAAATACTAGGCCAATTACATATTATGTTATTTATAACAACTAGTTATTCATCGTTATAATTTTTTTTATTGAATTGTTATTGTTATAACAGACTAATAACATTTTGGGTTATTCTTCGAACAAATCTTTGTTATTATTTTTTGTTATTTTAACAACTAATCCGATCATCCCAATAACAGTTGGCGGTATTCCTCCATAGCAAAAAATGTTATTCCCAAGTTGTTTTGGCTCTCAACCAATATCGGACCAATAACAAATTTTGTGATGATAACATAAACTGTTATTAAACCCTTATGCAAAAATGGATTTTTCAAGAAGATTTCAAAACATTTTCTGTTATTTTAACAGTATTTGTTATTGAAATGGCATGAATTTTGTTATTACCGTCTGCCCGGGCTCCCCCATCTAGCCACCCCCTAGTGTACCATCCATAACTTGCACCACAGCAGAGCAGAGTTGAAAAGTGTTCTTCGTCGTTGAAGGCACGTAATTCCGGGTCGACAAGGGGTCTCCCCATGCGCGGGGCAAAATTGTGCGGTTTTGTGTAAAAAGTAAAAACTGGAAGCTTCTGGGAAACCCAGTGAGCGTGAATTACACTCGGAAAACTAAGAATGAATGGGAGAAACTACGATATCTCTTTACAGCGCTGAACTGTGATTTGGGAATTTGAAGAAAGTTAGCTGGACGTGACTAATATTTTCAATTTTTAAAGGTCAACTAAATTTAGACGTTTAATACCAAGTTAAAATTATTGAATCTCGAGTGCATTAGTTTTCCAACTAATTACGATTTACAGGGGAAAACTTCACCAAGAATTCCAAAAAGGGGGTATTCGGCAAGTGGGCGTAACGAAAACACTTCAACCGTGTGCCCTCTCCTCCATTGAAAGCAACTATAAGTGGTTTTCACGGGAAATGGAAAGGAAAAAAAACCGGCATAAAAGTTTTCCCATAATACGCGGGTCTCTGGTTTTGGAACTTCACCCCCCTCTCTCCCTCCGTCTGCACTTTTCAGATAAACGACGGGGCTAAATGAGGGAACTTTATTTACAGTAAGAGGGATTTTCGTTTCGTTCGCGACTTCACTGCGTCGTTGTTGTTGTTGTTTGACGGGCTGTGAACGTAATTTGCAAACTTTTACAGCTCTGAAAATTTAGCGCGGAATTGCAGAGCTGCCGAATCCAGGCTATTGTCGGTAGTTTTTCGAGTGAAAATTTTCTCCGGGAGATACCTGGCAGCTTAAAAGTTCACTACGCGAAATTTCTGAATCTGGACTTGAACTGTCAGTGAGCTCGTGACAAATTTGTCAGACAAATTGCATAAATTGGAGACTTAAAAAAAACATAGTTTAAAACATGCCTTCAAACTAGAATCAACACGATGTAATTTTTATCAGCAATTTTTCCGTTCACCGCTATAAAACAATGGAGTAATGTTAAATACATAGTAAAAAAAGGAGTTTATGCAACAAGTTGCAAAAAGAAGATTTTTTCAGCACGAGTCGAACATTTATCCAACGAGGTTCACCGAGTTAGATAAATACGACGAGTGCTGAAAAAATCAAGTTTTGCAGCGAGTTCCATACAACTTTTTTTGCAATTCCGAAAAACACCCTTTGAGTGGAATTATAAGTCAAATGTTCATGTGTTTTGTCAATCAGCCATTTAAATCATTTTTTATTTGATAAATATTACTTTTCGAAACAAGTGCTGAAAAGTTCAACTTTTCAGCATCCATTTCAGTGCTGAAAAGTAGAACTTTTCAGCACTTATTTTGAAAAGTGTTACTATTCGATTCTGTTATTTTTGGTACAGAAAAGTAGGCTTTTTGGTCGTTCAAGAATGACAGGAAATGTAAGTAGTTTCACGACGAAATTGCAAAAACATTATTTTCATTATTATATAGATTTCAAATTTAATGGTGCAGTATAACCTTTTTTGTGATGAAATAAGTTTAAATTTATTTGGTTTTCGAGATGACATCAAACATTTTTCATGACACAAAATCAATTTCAATGTAAATTTACATATTTTTCACGTAATCAGTTGAGCTTGGGGGCAAAACATAATGTTAAGTCTAATTTTCAAACATTCTAGAAATGCTTTATACACCATTACAATTTTACTATTATCAAAAAAAAAACAAAGTATCATAGAATTTATCTCGATCTTTGTGACCAAAATTCAAAATTTGGTTAAAAAACTTAATAAGTCATTTGATTTAAAAAAAAATACATAAATAACCATTCTGAATACTTCACAATCGATTTAATTAGTTTTTTTTAATTGAAATATTAACAGTCAATATTTGTTGCCTCCTCCTTTTTAAATGGAACTTTTCACAGTAATAATTGTGTAAATTTGGAAGGTGTAATATTATCTCAATTTAGACTGAAAAAGTTGCAAAACACTAGATTAATTAAATATTCAATGTTTCAAAAGCAAATGAATAGAAAATTTTCCAATCTCTTCGAAAAAATATTTTCAGGTTCACGGAAAAAAACCTAGATTTTCAATTAAAGCTGTTGATTTGATTTTTTTAAACGTAAAAAAGCCTTTTTTTTGCGCTGAAGTACTTTTTGTTAAAAAATACATTTTTAGACGAACACTCAAACTGCAAAAAAAAATTACTTTACATTTTGTTTTAATAGGGTGCACCGTTTGGAAATAAGAGAAAACTAAGCTCATTCTTTTAATTTTTTTTAGCGTACCCCTCCAAAACAAATGATCGAAAAGCTGAAAAAATACATTTTTTTGTCTTGTTGATCAGGCTGCTTGTTGCTGAAATAAAGCCTCCTAAACTAATATAATCTAATCTAATCGAACACAAGCGCAGCCAGTCCGAAGAAAGCATCCTGGATGAACTTGTGATAAGATTACGCCTCAAGTCCTTTCTTGTCAATATTAATGATTACAGTACATCCGAGTTACCCCGAAAATGTATAGCAAAAATTAAAGCGGCCAGGCCTACTGCGTTGCATTAACCGCAGAGACAGATTCTGTGAACGGATCACATTTCACAGAATCATCAGGGGAGGAAGGATGCGTGGACATACCGTACCAAACGCTCCGAATCAGTTGTGGTGTGGTGTGTAAGTGTAAATTTGGCAGATAATAATATTTAGGAGTGGTGGGGGGGGGGAGGAAATGAGGATAGGAGAAAGGGAAGATGGGAAAGGGATAATATGGATGTATCATTTGATCAATTGAATATTAAAATAAGGGAATAAAATCATCTATCAAATAATGATAGATAAAATGGATAGATCTCACCAAATCAAGATTCAACAGCTCCAGCAGGGTTTGAACTTATCATCAAATGCCACTTGAATCGTAATTCTTCTAAGACTTCTGGACTTGAACAGGACTACAGTAAAGTAGCGGGCAGCAACAATCAAGGTTTCAGTTCTTCCAGCAGCAATCCTGGTACTGCTCGACCGGCAGCAAAGGCATAAGACGCCGCAAGTTGGTACTGATCACCACACGATGCATTTAGTCTGATACTGCTGGCCGGATTGGTAGATTGGAACAGGAGCATGATGACCACTTCATAAAGTGCTCGAGTTGTTGCCTTCTTGTTCGTGAAATCGTCACCCCCATGAAGAGCATCAAGCCGACGAGAAGTTGAAATCTGGGTTTTGATATTCCACTGACACAACCTCAACCGCTACCACCATTAAAATTGTACAGGAACTCCGGTTTAAAAATTGGAATCGAACGTTTTAAAAAAAATCAAATTCCAAAAATATGACAGCGGAAAAAAATAAACGTCTGTTCACGCTCCCAGACTACTTCGATCTCCTTGCTGAGATAAAGCCTCTTAAATTTATTTTTTGAGAAAAAAATTCTTGACTTTTTTTTGATAAGGTCCTATAAACAAATGTAAACATTGAGTGTATCCCGCTTACTCCGATCGACTTTGACATAAGGTGTGAAAGGGATACACTCAATGTTTACATTTGTTTATAGGACCTTATCAAAAAAAAGTCAAGAATTGTTCTTTTCAGTGTCAGCCTCTTTTAAACTCGCGAAACTAGGAATCTATCGGTTCGAAAAATGGAACTTTTGTGTAATTTTCGGCTATCTATACATATAAAAAATTTCGACGGTTTTGTTCGAACACGAATCAAATCAACACGGAACGTTGGATCGACGTGCTCTTTGTTGCGTTGGGTTCGTATAAGTCCAAGGAAGGTTCTTACGCCAAAAACTTACAACTTTGGCTACTCTATAACCGATTCCGGAAAATCTGCAGATTGTATGGGAAAAGTTACGTAAAATCAAATTTTGATCACAGGAGGCTTAATAAGCAAAAGAGCTTAAAACGTCAACAAACGAAATAAAGGCAAAACGAAGTTTGTCGGGTAAGGCTTGTTTCCTATAAAATAATAATATCAAAATTTTAATATTTAGCATAACATTTCTTAGTGTCACCTTATTAGCTCACATTTTTAAAATGGCAATACAAAGGAAATTATTGGATCGATTTTTATTGTAAAAAAAACCTTTATGAAATTTCATGGTCTTTTCTAACAATAATTTCGAATTTTTTAAGATCAATTGTAACATTTTAAAATGTTTAAAATAGTGTTCCACTGCCCATGTTCGCATAAATGTCCCATATGAAAAAACAGCAAGCTGAGAAAAACGCATTTGAAGTTTGTCCCATACATAAGGTTACGTGTTAGGTTTTCGCGAAAAAACTGGATTTCCTCCTGATTTCTAGAACAAAGCACTGGATGTTATAGGCTCTTTTGAAAGAGCACACGATTTTAAACCAAACTGCATCAATAACTCGAAATCGATGAAAATGCATATGGGACATTTATGCGATCAGGGGCAGTCTATCAAGCACCATTATAAAGTGCTAATATAATACTGCTTCATAGTACACTATTTTTAAAACATTTTAATGGGACACAATAAAGATTTTGATTATTTTAAAATTTCTAACTACATATCGAAAAAAACGTAAACTTTCAGGAAAAAAAAAGTTTTTTCAAGAATTCATAAGTATTTTTTCAAAATTTAAAATAAATTGTTACACAACTTGACATTTTTGCAGTTGAAGTCAGTAAACGCTACAGTTTTGTCAAGGTATGTTAGATTTGGGCTCCCGAATACACTCCAATCTTTTGAATCGGATTGTAGTGAATTACCTGCCAATAAATAAAATTGTAAATATCGGTTAGGGGAATGTGGGGCAAGTGTAACAAGCTAAGAAAATGCTCGTTATAACCCATTAAAAGCTTTAAAAAATCGGTTGGATTTCTTAGAATCATCTTATTTCAGGTCATGACTGAGGCTTTGATAGAACAAATTTTAAAAAAAATCTGTTTTTTAATGTAAAAATTTGATTTTAAAATTTTTGATTTTTCGTGCGTTCTACCCAACTAGTGGGGCAAGACGAAAAACCCGTTGGGGCAAGAGAAACGATGCATTAAAAAACATGCTAATTTACTAACAATTGAACTATTATCACTTAGATACATCAGATTAGGATGTATTTGAAACGTTTCTTTCATTTTTAGATTAAAAAATAATATTTTACTAAAAATTTTACCGTTTTTACGAAAAAAAAATATTACTTAGATGATAAATAGTAAATTTTCATGATATTATTATATCGTGTATGGATTTTTTTTTAAACAATTGTTTATCAGTTTTTAAGAACTTTTATGTATTTTTTTGACAATAAAATATGTTGCTGCAGCAATTCGTATTTTTTTCCATACTAAAAATCCATATGGTACACTTGCCCCACCTAAACAAAAAAATTTAAAAGCTCTCTGCAAAAATAACCAAAACATAAATCATACTTTATAATACGTGCAAGTCATTGGTAGGGACACTACTGATCTAGGAAAAATAGCATTTTGATAAAATGAGCCTTAAAACGAACCCTAACCCTTATTTTGTACTTTCCAAATATTATAAGAAAACAAAGGTTTTGAAAAAACTTCATTCAATCTTATGCCCCGGGGCGTTTACGTCGTTTTGGCGGTTATATGGTAGTAGAATCAGCTAATTGCATTGCTAGCAACAATTCCTCATACTGGAAATAATCAAAATTGTAAAAATTACGGCCTTACTAGCGATTGTTCCTCTTGCCCCATATGGTCGTCTTGCCCCACCTTCCCCTATAAATGGTATGGAATAAATAGTACCGAATCAGCATGCACACCCACGTTTATCTACGTTGAAAATCTGATATTAAAATTGTTTCTTTTCTTTTTTTTTTTTTTTTTGGTAAATAATCAAAGTAAAGGTGAGAAATTACTTGTAAAACATCTTTAGGACAAATAAAACGGTAAAAGTGTAACTAAAAGTAAACGACATTGAATGGCACATGGAGTGTAATTCAATTAATTTTAATTTGATTAGCTGAAAACACATAAAAGAAAATTAAAATGTCGAGACAAATTATTCCTAATGAGAATTGCAAAGCGAGCAACGTTCCGTAAACCGGAGTCCCCCAAATTGGAGCAGAAATATTTCAACCAACGTCATCACGGAATCGGGTCATCTGACCGGAAAAGGCTAGCATATCCTGCGCCCTCCACAACTGGTCTGGCCGGGCACTCTTCCCACGGTTTCCCATTTATTTGTGCCCATCCGAAGCAATTTCCCCTCCTATCCCCCCCCCCCCCCTTGGAAAAGCCCGTCAGCAAAATCGCATTTATCATGCAACTCGGTGTGTATTTATAGCTTAGTTACAGTTCACCGCTTGGTATTATTCATTTCTGCAGTTTCCTGTCCATCTCTCGGAGGGAAGGCCCTGTAGTCTATTTTTCCTTAGCCGGGACACACAAACACACACACAACGACAACAACAGCAAAAAAAATGAAGCAATTCCATCAGGTTTTCCTCCTCCTCCTCGAGAGCAGCGCAGCAGGAAATGCAAATTATGCACATTTCCTTTTTCCCACCAAAGTCATTTGGTGAAACCCGGTGTAGAGAGGTCAGCCCGTGCTGGTCACTGACAACTTTGAAAGATGTCATGACATCCATATTTAAAAAAAATCTAGTTTCCTGCAAGATTCGAACCCGAGATCTTCGAGTGAAAGTTTGACTCTCTACCTCTGAGCTAGAAAAGCCTGGAATAAGTAGAGAAAACAAAAAAGTTAGAATCGAAAACAGTTCGAACGTGAAAGTCAGCAGTGCTGACTATTATTTCGGGAAAAAAAACCCTTACATGGAATAAATTGTCATATAAACTGTTAAAAAAATAAAATTAGCCAGATTACTTCCACCTGTTTTAATACTTTTTCTCATTTCCCACCTTTCATCGTGTCAACGTGTCCACCTTCCGGGACATCATGCGATGGGAAAGTGTTCATATTTACACCATGTTCTTCATTTTTCCATCCAGCCCACAGCACCATAACTCACCGCGCACACACAACTTAATTCTGCATAAAAAAGCAAGCAACGAGTGACACGAAGCGCAAATGTGTATGTGTGTGCCTGTTTGATGCGTCAAGCTCGAGGAGTATGGGAAAAGGTTCGCGGTGTTCCTTAATATTTGATATTAAATTTTCTTTTTTACTTTTTATGCTATTTTCATTAAAAAAAATAAAAATTTTACAGTTGCCAGATCATAAACTTTATGAACTATCTAAATGACATTTTGAATATCTATCAAATGATGCACAACAAGGTGAACTAGGATGCAATATCGGACAAAAACATACAAGAGCCGGTCTTCAAATGATCTATGACGTCTATTTGACTGTGATAAATCGGGACAGTGTTGCCGGATTTTTGAAAAATTCAGATTAACCGAAAATGTTGTAAAAAATACTTATCTAATGGAGTACAGAATAGTGATTTTCATCCACAATTACAACATCCAGCTTTGAAAAGTTCTTTAAAATATCTCTTTACTCAAGATACAGTCATCCCACATTACGAAATAGTTAACAGATGTTCAAAAAACCATAGAAAATCGATCATTGAACTTTTTTTTGTGATCTTTTGATTGATGTTAATTTTTACGTTTTATGTTATTTTTTAAGAAAAAAATACCCGTGAAATCAACAAATTTGGAACACTTTTCTCTCATTTAAACAAACTTTTTTTTCTCTACAGACAATATGGAGGCAGTGCCCAGAGCAGCAGCCTTGAAAAAAATCTACTTTAACTAGTGAAATATCAGGAGAATTTCAAAAAAAAGATCCTAAAAAGAGTAGGGTCGACAGAAAACATGCATTTTGCAACCTATTGACAAAATATCACAAAAGTGTTTCAAGTTTGTAGGTGTTCCGAATATGTGGGATGACTGTAGTTCCAAAAAGTGTGACCAGAACGCTTCAAGCTTTGTAACTTTTATTGAAATTCCTAGTAATACCACAAAACGTTGAACAAAAAAAATCTAGAAATCCTACTCAACCCTCTACTGATCAATGTTAAAGGATTTTTGTAATTGTTTTCATAAGTTTCGAACAAATTTCAATCAAAGAAAAAGTTTTCATCTTATTTTTGTTTTCTTTTTTTCACTTATTTTGATTACTTCACTGCTTGTTTAAATTTTAATTGCTATCTTTGGCCTGTTTCTGACTAAAAGGATCATTCTCATGCTGCTTCCATAAACCCTAGCAGACGGAAATAACTTGGGAATAACATTTTTTGATATTTGAAAATACTAGGCCAATAACATTTTATGTTATTTATAACAAGATTTGTTATTCGTCGTTATGAATTTTTTGTTAGTGGATTGTTATTGTAATAACAGAATAATAACATTTTTAGTTTTTCTTTATTATTTTTTGTTATTTTAACAACTTATCCGATCATCCCAATAACAGTTGGAGGTATTCTTCCATAACAAAAAATGTTATTCCCGAGTTGTTTTGGGTTTCAACCAATATCAGACCAATAACAAATTTTGTTATGATAACATAAACTGTTAATAAACCCTTATGCAAAAATGAATTTTTCAAGAAGATTCCATAACACTTTTTGTTATTATAACAGTATTTGTTATTGAAATGGCATGAATTTTGTTATTACCGTCTGCCCGGGAACATATATTTAATCCGTAGAATCGAACGAATTTTTATTTTTCAGAATCAATACAAAAAAAACATATAAAAATGCAATTTATAACTAAAAAATCCAAAGAAATATGGAAATATCCAAAGAACATTTAAAAAAAAAGAATTTTCAGATCCAATTGATGTCTTCGGCACAGAGTTATGTGTAGGAAAATAGAAGTACGCTCTAAAACAAAAATTTACCCATTTTATTTCACTTTTTAACACAAAATTAATATTTATGATCTTTTTTAAATTTTTAATATATGTTCTAGATGACACTTTTATTTATTTATTTTTTTAATAGGACTAACATTAAAAAATAGCGTAATATTGAAAATTTTACCTTTTTGAAATGTTAGTCTTGATCCCAAATAACATCAAAATGTTTTTTCGAAGGAATCAGAAAATTTCACAGATGTTCAATTTTTACTATGAAAATAGGACCAGGGACCATCCATAAACCACGTGAACACCTTGGGGGGGGGGGGTTGGTGATTGTCCACGCTCCAAACAAAAAACTTTTTTTTGTATAGAAATTGTCCACGATGGGGGAGGGGGGTTGAAATTTCCAAAAACAAAAGTGTCCAGGTGATTTGTGGATGGTCCCCCATTAAAACTTCATCATCCCGGTACGAGAATCGAACTCACGACCTCTGGATTGGAAATCCAGCACGTTGCTAGTCGAAACTCATTCCCTACCGGTCAGTGCTCCCAGTGAGCAGATTTACTCTTTTAAAGGATCTGACTTGGCCGAGCCAGACAAGAATCGAACCCATCACCTCCCGGGCAGACGGTAATAACAAAATTCGTGCCATTTCAATAACAAATACTGTTAAAATAACAAAAAGTGTTATGGAATATTCTTGCAAAATCCATTTTTGCATAAGAGTTTAATAACAGTTTATATTATCATAACAAAATTTGTTATTGGTTTGATATCGGTTGAAAGCCAAAACAACTGGGGAATAACATTTTTCGTTATGGAAGAATACCGCCAATTGTTATTGGGATGATCGGATTAGTTGTTAAAATAACAAAAAATAATAATAAAGATTTGTTCGAAGAATAACGTAAAATGTTATAAGTCTGTTATTACAATAACAATCCAATAACAAAAAAATCATAACGACGAATAACAAATCTAATTATAAATAACATAAAATGATATTGGCCTAGTATTTTCAAATATCAAAAAATGTTATTGCCTGGGTATTTCCGTCTGCTCGGGCTTCCGCTTACGAAGCGAAACCCGTAACCTCACGCCCACGGTAGCTCAGCAAATTTGCAGTTTCTGAGAATAAAATCAGGGGTGACCAAAGTATGGCCCGCGAGATGATTTTTTGTGGGCCGCTGACCTATTTTGGAAGATCATTTGAAATGGCTCTTTGACTTATCTGTAAATATGTATCAAATAGACTAACATCTGATACAGGCATGCAAAAATTTATTGAAATTTACTTGCAACTTGCTGTGTAATTTTGTTGCACAAGTTTTCAAAATAAGCCCTTTATTTTTTTAATAATAATGAAAATATCAATAAAAATACAAGTGCATTCAGTTAAATTCCTTTTTAATTTTTATTACATTTGTGAAATTATGATTGTCTTCAGTCACAAAGTGTTTAACTACCTCTCCCCAGTTCAGTCCGTGGTATACATTCTTACACAATTCTTACAAAAATATTTGCAGCGGCTTAACCAGATTTCAATATTTCTTAATGCATGCAAATTGCAATGAAAAGCTTTTTTTTAGTTTTTGGTTTGTTGATTTTACTAAATTTGTACTAATAAAGTCGAAGCTTTTTGAACAAAATTGGTCTGAAAAATCAGGGAACTTTTTTTTTATTTCAGTAAACTTCAAAATTTTAATCTAATTACAGGTCTAATCAACTGTAAACAATCTGAAAAACATTTTCCGGCATTGATTACCATAATTAGCATGTTTGGACTGGTTTAAACATATTTTTATTTTTTTATTTAATTCCGATGTACAGCACCGCAAAAAACTTTTTTTCGCGATAAAAATATTTAAATGACAAAAACGTTTAAATATACAGGAAATTTAAAAGAAAAACATCCACTGAAAAAGTTTTTTTTTCGGTTGAATAGATTGTAAAAATGCAATTTTTCTTTTCAATTAAAATAAATTTTTCAGTTAAAATTAAAATTGAAAATTCTTCGATTGAATTTTTGATTTTAAATTAAAAACCAAATTTTCCTTCATTTTCCTCTAAAATATATAAAATTTCAAAAATTTAAATTATGCAATTTCGGGAATAAATTAAATTAATCAAAAATTCGAAAAAAAAACTCCGTGTGTCTTTTTTTCTGAATAGTCCCTATTAATACCTACAACTTTGCCCAAGACACCAAACCAATCAGAGAATACCTTCAAAAGATGCAGATTTTCGAATATTCACGTACCATTTTTGTATGGATTTAGCAGTCTTATTTTTTCAATAACATTATAATTATTTTGAAATCAAATTTAAAAGCCCTGATTTTAATGTTATGCATCAAATTTGTTTTTATGTTATTTTTAAACAGATAAAAAAATTACAACAGATAAACAAAATTTCCAAAACATGATTTTTTAAGTTGTATTTTTTCTTCAAATAAAAGCACGGTGTTTTGACACACCGTGCAAGCTATTCCGTTTGGAACTCCCCTGCTGGGTGGCGTTGGAGCCATCCGGTAGAAAAGGCAACAAACACCACGCTGAGTTCCTCCACTGCCGGTGAAAGGAAGAACTGCATGCTGGGTTGCATGTTTGCCTCTTGACATAAAATGGTGTATACCTGTTTTCCCTTTTGAGTTTGGATTGGACGCTGAGATTGAAAGATGCTAATTGAATTTTGATATTTGCTTTTGGAGACATGCAAAGAAAAGTCGTCGTTTTGTTCTTGATTTTGTTTCAGGCTTCTCACTAATACATCGAAGTGCGCGTAAGCTGGAATCGAATTGAGTTGTCGCACCAATACATTCAAGTTTCGGACGCATCGTTGACATTTCAAGCGGCTTATTTGGACCTAAACAGTTCTGTTACAATTTCTCGCAATTTTGTTTGACAAGCAAATGAAAAATGTAAATTTCCCTTTTCAAATTGTAAAAAAAGGAACGGGTTTGATTGCCCTCCTCGTTCCCGTCGATGACGCTGATGATGATGATTGTGGTGACGTTTTCCCTGTGGTGCAACACTTTGGAAGCCACACACGATCTGAATAATTGAACGTTCGACAGACAGGCTACATTTTCTGCATTGCATCCGCTCCCTATCCCTTAGCCTCACCCCCACCACCCATTTTCACATATTTTCCACACAAAACACGCAAACAAACATCATGCTAATGTGGGTGATTGTGTGGGGTGTGCTCTCGGTGTATGTTTTCCGATTTCATTTGCAATCACTCTATCAAACCACAGAGGGTAGGGCTTTAAAAAATCATGTGATAAAAAAGGTCGATTTTTAATTTTTGAATATTTTTTTTTTCAGAGAGATTCCATACAAAAAAATACTTTAAATTTAAAATTTCTACCAAATTTTTCACAGTGATATGAACACTTCAAGAAAGTACGACAAAACCCCCCGTTCAACATTAAATTGAATGGCACATTCGTGATGTTTGTATGTGTGAGTGAGTACCACCACGAGTGCAGATTACCCTCCAACTAAAAAAGAGACACAGGACGTGGGAAAGGGACGGGGACTGTCATCCTTTCATCAGCGATAGTGCTGTTGACTTCACAACATTGTTGGCACTTTTCTACCTTTCCCTGGACATAGTGGGGAAAAGAGCTTTTCATGGAATTGGAAAATGTTTTAATTAGAAATGACCTTACGGAAACCGGTGTAAAAGTTTGGAGAAGGAAAAGCAAAAAAAAATCATGCAATTTGAATACAAGTAGCCCTCGGAGAGAATTAACGCACACATGCAAACATAACGCCTACTGTACCAACAAAGAGAGAGCGCGCAAACGAGGAGAGAGAAAAAAGCAAGCTGGCTGCTCGCGCTCGCAGAGCGAGAACGCATTCGCTCTCTTCATGCATCTTCGATGCTAACGAGAATAGCGCATCCTGTAAAGGGGCGGGTTCTTATATCAAAATCTCGGTTCAAATCTCGTCGGAGATGATTATTTTTTTTGCTTTCAAAACTGAAGAAGATATTTTTGCTAAAAGCCTTTTTCCCATTGTATCGACCAAGTTTCCCGAACACTCTCGGCGCCCGGGTACGTGTTCACAGCTTGAGTAGTTGGATTTATTTGTCACCACCCTCGTTTCCTCACTGAGTCGGGGTAAAAGTGTGTAAACAAAAGCCTGGAGTTTTCCTTCCAGGCCTGGATGTCATGCCGTTGGTAGTCAAGAGTCGGAGCTATGTCAAGAGGAAAGGGGGCGGAAAAACTCCAACTCCTTCGATAGCAAAGTAAACGGATGTTGGTCGATGGGCTTAGTGCTGTGATCGAAAGCTTATTTAGATAAGTTACTTACTATGCGATAGTTGTTTGTGCTGGGGTTGAGTAGTTTGAAAGAACAAGAAAGTGGTTGATGATCTAGGTGGGTTTCCGAAACTTTGTGTGTGGTTTTACGGGATTTAGTAAAAGTGAAACATAAAATAAAGAGGGAAAATTGATTTTAATCAATCCTTGTCATTTCCAAACCGAGCAGACTATTGACATTGACTGAAAGAGAATTAATTGAAAATGTCCAACTCTTCAACTTTTCATCGTTCTTTTTTATCTCGAGCCAGTTACCAAAGTTACAATTGCATCCACTCAAAAATAGGGTGACCAAGAGAAACTTTTTTTAACTATAACTAAATTGAAAAAAAAATCTCCATTCCTAGTTTCAAAGATCTTAATCACCGTGACAAAAACGAAACATAATTATGTTTTGAAATCTGTCAACCCAAAAAAGTTTTCCCTCAAATAAACATGGCCAAAACGAGAAAAAAAAATCTCACAGCTCTGTCCTTCCATCACAGATACCCCCCTACGGTGAGGGAGGCAGAATTTTCGATCAACCAAGGTAAAGGAAAAACTTTTCCTTCCCCCAACAACTGATGTGCACTTTGGCAGGAATGTGTCATATGCAGCTCGAGGAGAACAGAAAATAAAAAGTTGATGTTTGCTTTTTCACTTCGTTCGAGAAATTCCAGAAAAAAAAATATGCCGTTTCTGTTTGGATTCGATGTCGTTCGAATAGCTTTTGCCGGAGACATTTCTGATTCCATTTCAGAGCAATTCCATTACAAGGAAATGCAGTTGCAATATCGAAGAATGCAACGCAGGAAATATTTTCAGCTTATCAGGAGCAATAATGGTATTTGCTTGAGAATTTAATAAAGAAACATAACATAACATAGCATACTAGACACACAAAAAATAAGATATTGTTCGCTAAAGTTACTGTTAAACAAAAAAAGTCGTAGAAATGATCAAAAAGTACGATGAAACATTAAACAACTTAAAAAAAGGATCTAAGAAATTACAGTTTTTTCAATAACGTATAAATTGAAATTTATAAAACTATGAAATACTTACAAATACCGATAATTGGTAACGAGCTCTCACCTGAAATGAAATAAAAAGAAAAACAATTAAAACAACTCGCCTTTCTTCTGTTATTATTCCGTAATTTTCAGTTTTTAGTTTTTAGTTTTTTGTTTTTTTTTTGTCTTTTTTGTTTTTTTGTCTTTTTTGTCTTTTTTGTCTTTTTTGTCTTTTTTGTCTTTTTTGTCTTTTTTGTCTTTTTTGTCTTTTTTGTCTTTTTTGTCTTTTTTGTCTTTTTTGTCTTTTTTGTCTTTTTTGTCTTTTTTGTCTTTTTTGTCTTTTTTGTCTTTTTTGTCTTTTTTGTCTTTTTTGTCTTTTTTGTCTTTTTTGTCTTTTTTGTCTTTTTTGTCTTTTTTGTCTTTTTTGTCTTTTTTGTCTTTTTTGTCTTTTTTGTCTTTTTTGTCTTTTGCCTTCCTCACTGAGGTAAGGCTATAATCCTGCTCGAAAAATGAACTTTTGAAAAACAGCTCGTAGATCTATATTCATGTATACCTATCGACTCAGAATCGAAAACTGAACAAATGTCTGTGTGTGTGTGTGTGTGTGTGTGTGTGTATGTGTGTGCGTATTCACTTTGGTGCTCAAAATTCTTGCCAAATTTTCTCGGCACTGGCTGATCCGATTTGAGTCAAACAAGTTGCATTCGATTTGTTTTGGTGCCCCATACTGCACTATTGAATTGTTTGAAGATCCGATAAGTAGTTCAAAAGTTACGTATAAAAAAGTGTTAGAGTTGCGAATCGGGTGCTGGAATTTTAATGCCGGATCTCACTTATCTATATGAAAACTATGTCCGGATCTATCATCCGACCCATCGTTGGTTAGGTAATCAAAAGACCTTTCCAATGAGTCCAAAACATTGAAGATCTGGCAACCCTGTCTCGAGATATGACCACTTAAGTGACATTTATGTACTTTTTTGCAATTCCGTCGTGAAACTACTTACTTTTCCTGTCATTCTTGAACGACGAAATAGCCTACTTTTTTGTACCAAAAATAACAGAATCGAATAGCAACACTTTTCAAAATAAATGCTGAAAAGTTCTACTTTTCAGCACTGAAATGGGTGCTGAAAAGTTGAACTTTTCAACACTTGTTTCGAATAGTAACACTTTTCAACATTTTTTTGATTTAAACGATTTATTGACAAAATACATGAAAATTCGACTTAAAATTTCACTCAATGGGTGTTTTTCGAAATTGCAAAAAATGTTGTATGGAACTCGTTGCAAAACTTGATTTTTTCAGCACTCGTCGTATTTATCCAACTCGGTGAACCTCGTTGGATAAATGTACGACTCGTGCTGAAAAAATCCTCTTTTTGCAACTTGTTGCATAAACTACTATTTTAAAGCTGGATCTTAATTAAGTTTGAAGATCTTAGTTAGGTTTGAAGATCTGGCAACGCTCAGTCTCAAGTTATGACCGCTTAAGTGACATTTGTTATTTTTTTATTGAGAAATAGATGGAATTGGTGTCCAAACCCATCATATCATCAAATGTTGGTAAAAAGTGAGGAAGGCGCCAACCACATAGGTGGATTAAGTTAGTTTTTTGTATTTCTGTTGTCACATTTTTTCCAGAACATCAAATATCCACCCTAGTAACATTTTTAAACTCACAGGTTTTATCATGGTTCTGAAAACCCTCATACGGCCTAAATAAGCTTTTATGGCCTACTTTAATCCTAAAATGTTACTTGGGCAATTCACCAACAAATCAGCGCAGTTTGTCACCTTTTGATTCCAACTTTTGCCAACCTCACCGAGAAGCAATCTCGTCAGAACTTTTTCCGGCTTTCAGAGTGCGTCGTGATCAAAGCGAAACATTTCCTTGCAGCGGCGTGTCTCCATGACCACGATTTTTAGAAAAGGGATGCCTTTGCTCCCAAACCCAGACCCACGGACTCGGGTTTACCTTTTCAAAAATGTTTTAATAAAACACCAACGTAATTAATGCGACGACAGCATCCCAAATTAGTCTTTTGGCCTTCTTCATCTGTCACAAAGTTTGTCCACTTGTTTTAGGTAACCTAAATTCAATCAAAACTGAGTTTACATTTGAGAGTTGAGATTTTTTCAAAAGAAATGTCGTAGGCATCACGGAAACATATTTCTCACTCAAATTAAATTAGGTCATTTGACATTTCATTCCATTTCCCCATACAAATTAGTTCAATCAACATTTTCCGAGCAAATCCCACTCTTAGAAACAGGAGCATTCCTCAAGGAAGGAATGTTCGCAACGCACCACCATCACATAGGGGAACTATACCCTTTCTCAGCCTATTTCTATTATCGGCCTATCAGCACTTTGAACATGAATTAAAGCTTTCATAAAGAGTTTTTGACTGTTCCAAAGTAATAAATAGCTCAAATGGAAGTGAGCAAGCAACTTTCCATTGTTGATAGATCTGAAAATGTTGATTTAATAGCGGAAAACGGCAAAAGTTATGAGAATTGGTCGAACGGCTTAGTGTGATTAAAATGGGTAGATTTCCCCTATGTGCTTGCTATATCATTTGTGAATGTGAAACATCAAAAATCTTTGCACACACACACACTTTTCCAAACGAGCGCTCGTAACGAGAACTTGCAGGATTCCCTCGTGGCCCTAAAATGAGATAAAATAATCTCATTAAAAAGCCCCTGTCCCCTGTCCCATCCTCCCTCTCTCCTATACTGTGTTCGACATGCTTCCGGCGTCATCCTTGACGATCCCCAGTTTGGGCCGGGGTAATTCCGGGCGAAGAGGGCCGACCGTTGTCAACCTCCAGAAAAGGAGCGCTTGTTGCTTTAGACTTCAGGGTCGTTCACAAATCCAAACTTTACGTAAATATCTGAATTTCAAGAATTTCATCAAATCTTCAAAAAAAAAACAAAGAATTTACACACAATTTAAAAAAAAAAACAGCTGTGTCAAAAATACACCCAAATTGAGTTCAAACCACGCTATTTATGCCCAACCCCCTTTCTTCAGTAGTACTCGCCGCGAGGCACCCGTAAAGGATGACTCTCAGCAGAGCTCAGGCCGTCATCGTAACCAAGATGGCGCGTTAAAGAGGTGGAACAAGAGTCACTCACTTCAGGTGGCCGGAACGAAGAGCGAGTTGGGAAATTAACTTCGTTTTTGCAAAATTCATAAATTTCCAAACGCCGTTTCCACCCGGGCTGACGGTTGTAACAAAATTCATGCCATTTCAATAACAAATATTGTTAAAATAATAAAAAAGTGTTATAACAAAAATTGTTATTGGTCTTATAATGGTTGAAAGCCAAAACAACTTTGAAATAACATGTTTTGTTATGGAAGAATACCTCCAACTATTATTAGGATGATCGGATTAGTTGTAAAAATAACAAAAAATAATGATAGAGATTTGTTCGAAGAATAACTCAAAATGTTATTACAAAAAAAAATCATAACGGCGAATAACAAATCTTGTTATAAATATCATAGAATGTTATTAGCCTAGTATTTCCAAATATCAAAAATAATTATTCCCACGTTATTTCCGTCTGCTCGGGCATCCAAGTCTTAATTGGCAACACGACACGCAGATACTTTTTTGTCTTTTTTTAAAAGGGACGAGATTCAAAGTGCTAACTATTTGGATAACACTATGAATGGATGCTGATGACATTGTTGAACCGTTGGAACAAGAGGGGGCTCCAAATTGTGGGCTGAAGCAAGAAACCAGAAGCATTTAGCTATTAAACTTTGGCTCTTGTTTCGGTGAATAATTAATATCGTCATTAGGCTGTAGGGTTTGGGAAGTTTTGTGCTGACAGGTGAGGACACCCCCCCCCCCTCCTGTCTCATCTTTTCCGAAATTCTCTCGGTTGACTCTTTGTTTTGCGGAGTGCACGAAAAAGGTTGAATGTGATGGATCGGGTGTCGGCATGTCAATGAATTTTAATAGAGTGTCATGAAACTTTGATTGCGGGGGGTCTTTCTATCTCTCTAGCTTTTTTGTCAACCTGACGAAGGATCAAATTTGCGTGAAAATTTCAATGGCAGGTGTTATGGTATGTGTGCGTTAAGTTAATTGGTACGTTAATATTGAAGTGGATGCTCAACATAACTATTATTTGAAAAGCAGACAATTTCACTTTCTGAAAAAGTGTTATTTATCAAAAAAGAGGCTTCCTTTCTCTGTTTATATAATTTCTATTATTATTTTCAGAGCTAACAATACCTTTTTTGCAATTCCGTCGTGAAACTACTTACTTTTCCTGTCATTCTTGAACGACGAAATAGCCTAATTTTCTGTACCAACAATAACAGAATCGAATAGCAACACTTTTCAGCACTTGTTTCGAAAAGTAACACTTTTCAACATTTTTTTGATTTAAACGATTTATTGACAAAATACATGAAAATTCGACTTAAAATTCCACTCAATGGGTGTTTTTCGAAATTGCAAAAAATGTTGTATGGAACTCGTTGCAAAACTTGATTTTTTCAGCACTCGTCGTATTTATCCAACTCGGTGAACCTCGTTGGATAAATGTACGACTCGTGCTGAAAAAATCCTCTTTTTGCAACTTGTTGCATAAACTACTATTTTGTTGTCCTATTTCGATTCAGACTCATTTTTTATAATTCAAAAGTTAAACCAAATGCTGACAATAGATTAATAGTTAATTAGGATATTTGAAGAATCGAAGATTTTGACAAACCTTACCCACTTCGATTTTTTGTTTTTTTTTTATATGTATGTTTCATTAATTCAAAAGTGCCAACTTGGCCGTGGACCGTGGTGTAGGGGTAAGCGTTATTGCCTCTCACCCAGTCGGCCTGGGTTCGATCCCAGACGGTCCCGGTGGCATTTTTCGAGACGAGATTTGTCTGATCACGCCTTCCGTCGGACGGGAAGTAAATGTTGGCCCCGGACTAACCTAAAAAGGTTAGGTCGTTAGCTCAGTCCAGGTGTAGGAGTCGTCTCCCTGGGTCCTGCCTCGGTGGAGTCGCTGGTAGGCAGTTGGACTAATAATCCAAAGGTCATCAGTTCGAATCCCGGGGTGGATGGAAGCTATGGTGTAAAAAGAGGTTTGCAATTGCCTCAACAATCAAGCCTTCGGACACCTAGTTTCGAGTAGGAATCTCGCAATCGAGAACGCCAAGGCCAACTTGTAAGTCACAGTGCATGATATGGCTAAATTTCAATTTTTTGAATGAATATTATTTTTTCGAACTGTCTCAAAAAATCATGATTGGATGTTAAACTAAATTTACAATTGAAAATCACATTTTGTAAAATTTTGCTACACAGAAAAAAATGATGGTTATATTCAACAGGAAACGATGACAGATTTTGAGTCAAAAAAAATGTCTAATATTGCATAAGGAACTAGTGAATTTACATCAGTTTTTGGTGAATTTTCATCAGATTCACATTTTTACACATTTTGTATGTGATATCACTCAAAAAAGAGGTAATGTTCAACCGATCAAAATTCAACTTTTTTTCTGTGTACTTGTTTGAGTAAGCATTAAAAAAAATCAATCCATTTTTTTCAGTTTTGTAATTTGTAGATTTTTTTTTTTGCTTTCTCAGTCAAATAAACAAAGTTCAAACGATTTGTTGTTTGAAAATGCCCGACGTTTCGGTTCGGGGTTTGAGCCTTTTTCAAGGGGATTATAGTCTAATCGTTTTCGTTAAAAACGTTTGTTGCAAACGGAAATCTATAAATTCTGCATACCAGTCGAAAACAAACAATCGAATGTGTTTTGTAATTTAATAGAAAATCAACTATAAAATTCTGACTAAAATGATGTCACAGAACTTGATTTTGATGTTAAAAGTAAGGAAAAACAAAAAATATACCAATTTTTTTTTTAAATTCATTATTTGATTATCCGAAGTCCAATATAAGTCCCATATCCTTCGGATATTCTAGGCTTCGGATAATTGAGTCTGGACTGTAGTATTTTTTAGTAATTTTTGGAAGCACAATTTAAAATTACTTTTGGTTTTTTTTTATTTTTTTGAAAAAGTTGTCCATTTTCGAATAATTTAAAAAAAAATGTATTTTATTTTTGTTTTTCTTATCCTCTAGAATCAAAAACAAATATTCGGGTTATAAAAATCACGACTGACATTTCAAAGGAGCTTCAAACATTTATTTTGCCCTTTTGAAATGTAAGTTTTTTTTTTAATTTTTAAAATATCTTTAAATATGTCTATCAAGAAAAATGGAAATCAATTAAAAATTCAGTACGTTGATCAAACTCAGAGTGCCATGCATTTCCATTGAAATGAGTTCCCAGAACATTTCGCTGGAGACGCATGGTGTTTGTTGTTAGAAATCTGATTTTTTTATTTCAATCGTTCTTCTGATTCGTGGTAGTCAGGGTGCTGAATAGTGGTTCGCAAAGCGGCTTCAATTTAGAACTGTCAAAGCGGAACCAATTTACTGTTTGCAAAATGCTCCTAAGTAGTAGCAAGTATTGTAATCGATCAATAATTTATTGTCTGGAATAAAAAAAAGTCGATGGCGTCGAACTTTCGAAGTATTCGAAGTCAATTAATCTTAAGAAGAAGGTTGAAATCGAGATTGGCATAATTCGTCACTAACATTTCAGTAAGCGCTTTTTCTCACGCAGAGCCCATGTTTACGCATTTTGTTAACGACGAATCAATAACTATGAATGGCACCTGCGACATAATACAGAATAATCTTACTCCGATATTATCACTGCGCTTCAAAGACTCATAATCTCGAAACATTCATTATGATTCACTAAATTCCACCCACTTCTGACGCAATGTTTCGTCACGTGGAAACCAAAAAGGCCTCTTTTGGCCGCCCATCGTTAAGTCTAGTCTACAAAACTTGCGCGAAGCACTTAATTTCTGAGCGAAAAGTCTAACATCAACAGATCCAAAATGTTTCAAAACAAGTCACTTTAGCAACAAAAAAAATATGTCACGCTTGAGCTTGAACATAGCCTTCTACTTTGTTTATGTTTACAGCCGTAGTGCAGCTGTATTAGTGAGGAGCAGTAGAGAGCATTCGAAAATCACGTTACGCATTCTGTCTTTTCAGCACCCAGGTGGTAGTGGAAATTCACAATTTTTGAATACGTTGCGAAAACATTCTGAAAAATCATAAGAAAAAATGTTTAGGTGTGAGGCGCTTTGATCCCAAAACCTTCAAAACAGCAAATAATGTTTTCATTTGATCTATAAGTGTACTTCAGCTAAATTTTTAAGTATCCTAATATTTTTTATAAAAACAGCAAAATTAATCGCCTTTCTTTCCAAACGTGGCTAGCTAAAATAAAAATTAGCTGTTTTCAATTACTGTTTTAAAAACAATTTCTCAAAATCCAAGGTATTTTTTTATTTTTGATTTTTATGTATTTTAGGGGACAAAAAATCGGAACTTTTAAGCCATACAGAAGTATGGACAAAAATGGTCTCGTTGAGTAATTATTTTAAGAAAAAATAGAAATTTCAGTCAAATTGTTTTTTAACTTCAATTTTTTATGTAAAACAAGCCTTACCCGACAAACCTCGTTCTGCCTTTTTTCGTTTGTTGACGTTTGTTGCTTTTTGCTTATTCAGCCTACTGTGATCAAAATTTGATTTTACGTAACTTTCTCCATACAATTTGTCGATGCTCCGGAATCGGTTCCAGAGTGGCCAAAGTGTCAATTAGTTAGCGTATAAACCTTCCTTGGGCTTATACGAACCCAACGCAACAAAGAGCACCTCGATCCGACGCTCCGTATTGAACTGATTCGCGTTCGAACAAAACCGTCGAAATTTTTTATATATATAGATTTCGATGGTTTTGTTCGAACGCGAATCAGTCCAATACGGGGCGTTGGATCGAGGCGCTCTTTGTTGCGTTGAATTCGTATAAGTCCAAGGAAGGTTCTTACGCCAAAAAGTGACAACTTTGGCCACTCTGGAACCGATTCCGGAGCATCTGAAGATCGTATGGTAAATGTTACGTAAAATCATATTTTGATCACAGGAGGCTGAATAAGCAAAAAATCAAAAAACGTCAACAAACGAAAAAAAGGCAAAACGAAGTTTGTCGGGTAAGGCTTGTTTTTTATATATATAGAAGATTAAATTTGCAATCAAAAGTACTTCACAACTTTTTTGATAAAGTGCACGTTTTCAAGATACAGCCACATTTCCAAAAAATCCCCGTATTTCGTTTTTTTTTAAATAGTGTCCATGATTGTCAATTTTTACAAAAAGTTCAGAAAATTTCCAAAACAAAATTGCCCTATGCGACATTGAAAAGTTCCAGGTTGCTGAAATACAGAAAAGTGAAGCTTCTAAGTCTCCCATTTACTTTTCGGAATTTTTTATTTATTTATTAAATTCATAAAATTTAAGTACTTAACTTGAAGTACTGTTTAAAAAAATGTCTATGGTGAAATTTTGAAAATTTACCATTTATCTTCTAAATAACTTAATTTTATCTAAAAACGATTAATTTATAAGTAAGAAAAAAATATTTCATTGAAAAGTGAAAGAAACGTTCCACAAATATTCTAATCTGATGTTTTTAAGTGAAAACAATTCATTTGTAAGCTAATAAACATGGGTTTTCATGCATTGTTCCTTTTGCCCCATTTAGCTGTAGAACATTCTGAAAAACAATAATATTAAAATCAATTTTATATGGTGCACAACTGTATTTTTCCACATAATATGTGAATAGTTATGAGTATTAAAACTTTTTTTACGATTTTGCAACTTTACCGAAGACACACAATCTATATGAAGGCGGTTATGGACGCACTTTAAAATGTTTAGAATTTAGATTTGATTATGGACAGAACGGGCAAAATGAAATAAACTTTGATATTTATGTTAAAAGCGATCTATGACCCATAAAAAATTGGTAAAAGAAAACATTTGAAAATGCTGACAAATTGTAAAATAAAATTATCGATTTGTCTTTATGTTTAAAAATGTGTGTAAAAATTATCTTCAAAAAAGTCCAAATATCATATGAATCAAACGACCAAAAAAAATTGAACCGTATTTCTTTGCCATCCAGAACATAAAAATAAAGTCCAACCAAGAAAAAAGCCATTCAATGGAAGCATAACAAAGGGACAACAGATTTCCTTGGAGACAATCACCGTCGTTTTCTCTGGTCCAGTTTCCGACAACGATGTCCATTTGTTCGCCAGTTTTTTTTTCTCCTTATTTTTCTTCTTCTTTTTCCGCCATTCCCGTCACTTTGAATCTGTCACAATGTCCATTAAGTTGCTCCGACAACAATTACGAGCTCATTATCACTCCGCAAAGTCCCCGGGTCCCGTTCTGAGCACAAAAACCCATTATAAAATCAGTGTAACATTTTTTTATCCTAGAGCTTTCCGTTCCGTCTCCGTCGTTTATCCTGGATCAAAGTATTTGTTCAACTACAAATCATCCCTCCCCTTAATGCTAAGAATCAGTGCCCGTTGGTATCCCACACAATTTATCGATAAACTCACCCGATTATAAACCTCGACTCGAAAGAGAGTTGAAAAACCCGACCTAGAACTTTTCCAATCAAGCAGAAAACCCCCCTCGTTTTTGCAATCACGCACACACGGATTCCGTTCCATATCGGTTATGATACCGGGTTGGCCCGTGGACCGTTTAGGGACACTGCTTTCCGATCGTAGCCCACCCTCAAAAAAAGGATTCGGGGCGGCAACAATGGCAACAACTTTGGGTCACGCCGTCCTGGAGAGGCCCATTCTAGTAATTGAGCCTTAATCCGGGTCGCGTGTCCCTTCTATCTGTGTCTCGCTGCTTTCTAAGTCCTGGGTTTCAGGTTGGGAATTTTGTGTTTGAACTTTTCCAATTGTTGGAAAGTCTTGTGGTTTTTGGAAAATAAGCTGGAGAGGATTACAGTTGGAAACTTTTCGAAACCAAAATTATGTTTTAGTTGAGTACTTATTGTCTTTGCATTTATTCATTATATTGTTTAACTTGAGATTTTCCAAATAAGTAATGCTCAAAAACTTAAATACTTAGCTATTCTGAAAACTAACTATTGCATAACAATTGACCTGCACAGCATTTTTTCTGACATTAAAGATGTACCCCTTCTCAGATGTAATGTAAGCATGATTTTTTTACTGTGTTGTGTAAAAAGCATTTTTTGCAATTCCATCTTGAAACTACCTACTTTTCCTGTCATTCTCGAATGACGAAACAGCCTACTTTTCTCTACTAAAAATAACAGAATCGAATAGAAACACATTTCAAAACAAATGCTGAAATGGGTGTTTTTCGAAATTGCAAAAAATGTTGTATGGAACTCGTTCCGAAAAGTTTTTTTTGCAACTTGTTGCATAAACTACCATTAGAACACTTTTCTAATTAAAATTTTTAAACCATGTGAAAATCAAAAATCCCTTTTCAGACTGTGTCCGATGGTTCCTTTCCGGGAAATCATATTTGGAAAAAAATAGAGTAGGGGAAATATACCCTTTCTCAGCCTATTTCTATTATCGGCATATCAGCACTTAGATCATGAATTACAGGTTTCATAAAGTGATTTTGACTGTTCCATAGTAACAAATAGCTTAAATAAAAGTGAGCAAGCAACTCCCCATTCTTGATTTATCGAAAAATGTTGATTTAACAGCTAAAAACTGAAAAAGTGATGAGAATTGGTCGAACGGCTTAGAGTGATTAAAATGGGTTTATTTCCCCTATTACGAAAAAAAAACCAAAAAATTGAGTGACATTGACGATTTCTACCAAAAACTGCATATGATTTGGAAACGGTGCAGTTTATCAATAAAACATTTTAGAGTCATTTTTGATTTCAAATTTAGATTCGCATCTAAAAAGATATTTAAGATCTATATTTCCAATAATCATAAATTGAAGAAAAAATCATGGCTTAGCAAAATATATTTTTATTAGTTTTCTGAATTTTATCGAAAAATATCAAAGTATCACAAAAATTTTGTAAATCATTACAGTTAAACTACTATCATAAATTTGCAAAATATCAATTAATTTCATAAAACAAAAATATTAGCTGGTCTCGAAATTTCCAATAAGCCGGAAAGGTCTTTAGTTGATTAAAAATATATAAATTCACATTATACAATTTATTCTAGATAGTTCAAAGCCAATTTTAGAAGCAATTTATCGTCGAATAGAGCGAATCGAGACTACAGTCTGTTACTTTTCCGTGGTTTTAAAATTAAAAAAAAACTGAGGCGCAAAATATATTTTTTTAATTTAATAATGCCATAATTTTTTATTTGAATTAAATTTTCTTTTTCTAATTTAATCTAATCTAATCGAACACAAGCGCAGCCAGTCCGAAGAAAGCATCCTGGAAGAACTTGTGGTAAGATTACGCCTCAAGTCCTTACTTGTCAATATTAATGATTACAGTACATCCGAGTTACCCCGAAAATGTATAGCAAAAATTAAAGCGGCCAGGCCTACTGCGTTGCATTAACCGCAGAGACAGATTCTGTGAACGGATCACATTTCACAGAATCATCAGGGGAGGAAGGATGCGTGGACATACCGTACCAAACGCTCCGAATCAGTTGTGGTGTGGTGTGTAAGTGTAAATTTGGCAGATAATAATATTTAGGGAAGGGGGGGGGGGGAGGGGAAGGGGAGGAAATGAGGATAGGAGAAAGGGAAGGTGGGAAAGGGATAATATGGATATATCATTTGATCAATAGAATACTATGTAAAATAAGGGAAAAAATATCAATCAAATAATAATAGATAAAATGGATAGATCTCACCAAATCAAGATTCAACAGCTCCAGCAGAGTGCCACTTGAATCGTAATTCTTCTAAGACTTCTGGACTTGAAGAGGACTACAGTAAAGTAGCGGGCAGCAACAAACAAGGTTTCAGTTCTTCCAGCAGCAATCCTGGTACTGCTCGACCGGCAGCAAAGGCATCGGACAAAACCAGCCATGTCCACAGAAAAAAACAAGAATTGGGCAGTAGTAATCCGGACTTCTAACCGGAAAACCCCGTAAAACGGCAAGTCACCGTCAGCACTACAACTGCAATCACAATGTTGGATAAAAAACAATTTAAAACTCTTGAATTAAATTTTCTTTTTCTTACATTTTCATTAGAGTTTTCTTATGAGATTCCAGATTTTTAATTGTTTAAAAAAATCCCATTCAAAAAAAATCAAAAGGTCGTATGCAAATTTTGTATGAAGGATTTCTGGTATTTTTTCCCCTCATTTTTCAAGAAAATTTTGAACGGTAAGGGAAGGACAAAAAACTGAAATAAAATTTGTAATGAACTAAAAAAAAAGAGAAAAAATCATTCAACATTTGATTAATTCTTTAATCAACATTTATCTTTTTAAACCAGATCGGTTCACTATTAATTTCAGTAGATTTGTTTTTGTTTTTGGCACGAATTTGTTTAAAGAGTGTTCTGAACGATTTCGCAAACTTTTTTGCGATTTTTAAATTTTAATTTTTTTGATTTGGATGAAAATTTGTCAATGCAATCATTTGACAAAAGAAGCCGTTTTGCTTTATTAGTTTTCCATACAAGTCTCCAGACAATTCAGAGGGCTGGTCATTTAAGTTATGTATGCTTCACACAATTTTTTGCTTTTTTTGATACCCATATTGCAAATTTAAAAAATTTGAGTATTTTGGAAAAAATACGGTATTTTGTGAACTTTTTAGTATTTTCCAAAAATTTGTAATAAAGTGAAAAAGCATACAAAAATTTCGCTTCGTTTGATACCCATAATGCAAATTATGAAAATTTGGGTACTTTCAAAAAAATACGGTATTTTGTGATTTTTTTATATTTTACAAAAAAAAATCTTAAATAAAGTGAAATAGCATACCAAATTTCGCTCCGCTTAGTACCCATATTGTATGTTTTGAGAATTTGAGTATTTTGCTATGCTTTTCGAAAAAAATACGATAATTTGCGGAAATATTAGTATTTTCAAAAAAAAAATCTTTAATAAAGTAAAAAAGCGTACAAGATTCCGCTTCGTTTTATACACAAATTGCGTATTTTGAAAATTTGACTATATTTTAGTATTTTCCACAAAAAAAACTCTAATGAAGTGAAAAGCGTAGAAAAATTCGCTTCGCATATTGCATATTTAGAAAATTTAAGTATTTTCGAAAAAATAAGGTTATTTGTGAAAATTTTAGTATTTTCAATAAAAACTCTAATAAAGTGAAAAAGCATAAACAATTTCGCCTCTTTTTTACTACCCATATTGCAAATTATGAAAATTTGAGTGCTTTCGTTAAATACGGTATTTTGTGAACAATTTTGAGTACATATTTTACTTTGAAACTTAAGCCGTTGCAAATATTTTCTGAAGTTTATGTCCCTCGACTCTGACCAAAGTTGAGGGGGGTATAAAAATAAAAAAAAAAGTATAAAAATTGAAATTACGAGCCATGATTTCAACATTTTAATGAAAAAAGTGTTTAAAAATGCATTATACACCTTTCCAGTTGTTTTGCCATCATTAGTTTCCAAAATATCTAAGCATTGACGAAAATTTTAGTTTTTGCGGTGTTGTACTCTGGAATTTCATAAAAATTCAAAACATTTTTAACCAAGCCGAAAAATGCTAAATTTGCTTATCAATGCAGAAAAAAGCATTTTAGATTGTTTTCAGTTGATTAGACTTCTATTTTCATGGAAATTTCGAAGTTTGCTGGAAAAATATTTTTTTCCCTGATTTTTCAGACCAATTTTGAAGGGGGCGACGTAGACTTTGAAAAATATTTGCAACGGCCTTACTACAATCAAAAAAAAAATCTTGGGAAAAGCATTCAAAATTTAACATGATATGGTTGAATTAAGTCGATTTTAGCAAGATTTTTGAAATGAGTTATCGTCCATTATCGGCGATAAGATTATCGCCGATAGAGTTATCGAAATAACGATAATTTTATCTTCAACAACCTTGATTGTTACACATAAAAATTACCTGTCGCTTTTTTTATTTCAGGTTGGTCCAGCATAGTTTTAAGTTTTTTTTTTTATTCGATGGAAAAAATCATTATCAGCGAGCAATTTGATATAAAAATCGTTTTAAATTTGGGAAAGAAGCAATATTTGAAGCAATTTGTGATAATTTTTACTTAAAAATATAAAAAAAAATAGCATGAGATATTTTTCAATCTCGAGCAGTGCTGTGGGAAAAAAATCTTAGAGCAAATTTCATCAAAAATCAAAAATAATTAAACTCCAAAATAAATAAAATGTCAGAAATACCAAAAGTCAAACGTTGAATAGAACACACCCTACAGGTTCATCGATTAGAAAACCAACAATGCTCGCGGGATCAGTCTCCTTGGCGAAGCCCCGAACTGTGGCAATATGCGTGATTTGCAAAATGAAGAAACCCCCAAATGAAGAGTATAAGCTAGCAAGCTTTTTTGGTTGAGTCACCACGCGACTCCATCCATCTCCCAACTTGTAATTCGATGGAGCAGCTTGATGACCTTCTCTGCCAGCTTCTACCCTCCAGCAATTAACGCACGTGACAAATGATACCCTCCAGGCTCAACAGATTAGCCACGGAGCGTACTAACCGGCGCAGATTTATTGCCACAGTTCTCACTGCAAATTAATTCGGTTAGGACCTGGCTCTGCTCTCCACGTGACCTATTATATATTAATCTTGTCCCAATCAAGCCAACAGCTTTTTCCCCGGGGGCAAAAAAAGTTGCCCGAGGAAAAATAAACGTAGCAACGAAAACTCAACGCACAAATTGATCCACAAACACACCCTGCAGCTGTATTAGGTCACGCAAATGTGTGTGCGTAAAAGAAGCGCTCCGGAATTCAAATCACGAGCCGCAGGATAAATAACCAGAATCAGAATCAGAACTCACGGGGACCATAAAAAATGTGGCAAACGTTAAAGGGAAACTCTCCCCCACTCTCTCTGTGTAAGTATATGAAGTTGTGTGTATGGATGGAACGCGTTTTACGACCTGCAACGGTGTTACATGCGGAGGTTCTTAACCATTTTTGATAAATGAGATTTTGAGGTTATACAAGACGTAATAAAAAATTAAAATTATCAAATTTAAAAAAAATCAGACCAGCTTTCAAAAATTAATGACCATGTATTTTTAGCAGATTTGAACGACAAAAGTTTTATTTTGCATTAAAAAATAAATTAAATAAATAAATTTAAAAAATTATTTTAAACTTTCCTGTAACTATAAATAACAAAAAGAATCCCTGTCACAAAAAAACACATGATTTCACAACTGTAAGCCCTCAAGACTCACCGGTAAATACATCCAGCGTACGTGCGTATCGTCCACGTACGTGTCGGTGTGTGTGTGGGTGTTTGTGTCACTGTTGTCGTGATCCTTGTGTTCGCCCAAAGCAAACACACACAAACTCACGACGACGACGCGAGCAAACAGTGCCGGTGGCCGCCACCGGTAATCACTCTCGAGGGTGCCAGAATGCGGTCAATGGCGCAAATTAACACATATTTTTTTCGTATCTCATTACAGCATGGTGTAGGTGGAGCAGCGGTGTACTTTGGGAAATAACCTCATAACTTAACTAGGGGAACTATTCCCTTTTTCAGCCCATTTCTATTATCGGCCTATCAGCACTTTGATTATGAATTCCAGCATTCATAAAGTGTTTTTGGTTGTTCCAAAATAATGGATAGATCAAATAAAAGTGAGCAAGCAACTCTTCATTGTTGATATATCTGAAAATGTTGATTTAATAGCGGAAAACGGCGAAAGTGATGAGAATTGGTCGAACGGCTTAGAGTGATTAAAATGGGTATATTTCCCCTATATATTGGTCTGCAATTCATGTTTATTTAATGAAATAAATAGTCAACAGTTGAACATTAGGATGACAATAAAAATAATCGACATAAACGATACCTCGATTCCATAGACAAAAATAAGTAACTGTGCCAATTTTAAGGTTAAAACGTCTTCTTTAAATTTCTAATAACTCGTTAGGGTCAACTCGGATCGTTTTGCGGTCGTCGACAAAGTTGTTTGTCATAAAATTTGACAAAAGAATCTTACACTTGACAATGATCCGAAACATTTAACGCCACCTTTTAGCAGAATTAATATTTTTGCCCCATACAGTTTTTCGAATTTTCCCATACAAACTTCAACGCTAAAAAGCAACCCTGCACCTTTAACCGATTCGGTTCAAAATTGGCTCAGTTACTTATTTTTGCCTAAAGAGTCAAGCCTCCATCTCTTAAGATTTTCCAAAATTTTCAATAACTAAATTATTTTCCTTGTCACCATATTGAACATTGACTGTCATGAAAAATAACAATAATGCTTTTTTTTTTGTTCAAAAGTTAAATTTGTTTAAAGTGTGTGTGTGTGTGTGTGTGTGTGTATGTGTGTGTGTTTTTTTTTTTTTTTTTTTTTTTTTTTACAAGGTCGGAATCTGCTATCAGACACCTGAGAATTCATTTCTCAGGTAGTGTGGGGTTGGGAAAACAAAAAGAGTTTTCCCGACCCACTAAACCAGTCCTTGAACGCCGTGCCCTTTTCCCCCCGGGACCACCTTTCGGTATAACTTCGGGGGGAGGCGTTGCATTTTCTGCACTAGTCTACTTACAGGATCCATGCCGGGTACTAGAACCATTTCCTGTTCCACATACATATGAGTCCATGCGAGGGTTTAACCGCGCCCAAGAATCGCGTTGCTTTTGATCGGCTAGTCATATGCAGCCCTCTCCTTGGACCATCGAGACGTGTACCGATTTGGTAGAGCCGACCGTCATAACGTGCTCTCCTTCACAGCCACACTCGTGGGTTCTCGACTAGGCTCCTAGTCGTTCCTCCTCTGATCGTCTCTCCATTTCCGCTGGAGAGCCGAAGTGATCTGCGTCACCGCTCCGACGACCGCATTCCACTTGGCGATGTCGCTGCACATTCTTCGCACCACATTATCCGGGCTGGAGTCTGCTCCGATAATGGCCAGCATTTCGCTTCGCGCTGCCTCGAAGCGAGGGCAGCCGAACACCACGTGCTCCGGTGTTTCCTCGCAATCGACGCAGTCCGGACAGAGAGGGGACTCTGCATGTCCGAACCTGTGCAGGTACTTCCTGAAGCAGCCATGGCCCGACAGGAACTGTGTGAGGTGGAAGGTGACCTCTCCGTGCCTTCTGTTCACCCACGCGGATACAGACGGGATCAGCCGATGCGTCCATCTGCCTTTCTCCGTAGTGTCCCACTCGCGTTGCCACCTTGTCAGCGATTCGGCTCTCGCGGCTTCCCGGATACCTCTCGTGCCTCTTCGGGTGTAGCACACGGTGTCCTCTTCTAGTGTGATTCTGATGGGGATCATTCCGGCTATGACACCAACTGCTTCCGACGAAATGGTCCTGTACGCGCTTGCAACCCGCATGGCCATCAGTCTCTGCGTTCTGTCGAGCAGCGCTCGATTTCGCTTCGTCCCCAGCGCCGTCCACCATACCGGTCCGCCGTACCTAAGTATGGACGTCGCGACACTTGCCAAGAGGCGGCGCCTACTGCTCCTGGGTCCAGCGTTGTTCGGCATCATCCTCGACAGTGCCATGATCGCCTTAGCCGCCTTCTCGCAGGCGTAATCGACGTGGCTGTTGAAGTTCAGCCGGTCATCCACCATCACCCCGAGGTACTTGAGCGCTCTCTTCGAGTGCACGACGTGTTCTCCAACGTGTATCTGGGCCTGCTGCACCTTTTTGTGGTTACTGACCAGTATCATCTCCGTCTTGTGGTGAGCGATCCGCAGCTTCACCTCGAGCATCCAGTTCTCGATCATTGCGATTGCCTCCATAGCCAGCACTTCGACCTCCTCGACATTTTCGCCGGTTACCGTCAGCACTATGTCGTCTGCAAAGCCAACAATCTCTACGCCGTTGGGTAGCCCCAGTGTCAACACTCCGTCATACATTCCGTTCCACAGTGCTGAACCCAGAATGGATCCCTGCGGAACTCCCGCGGTAACAACAACGGTTTTTTGTCCATCGGCAGTGTCGTAGACCAGCACGCGGTTCTCGAAGTAGCTCTTCAAGCTCATGCACAAATAGTCAGGCACCTTCATTTTGTGCAGCGCTGCTGCTATGGCCGCCCAGCTCGCACTGTTGAACGCGTTCTTGACGTCAATCGTGACTATTGCGCAGCAACGGTTCCCCTGCGTTTTTTCCTCCGCGCTTCGTCGGCTTTCTCGACCACTTTCCGGATGGCGTCCACCGTGGATCTCCCTTTACGGAAGCCGAACTGCCTCGCTGCTAAGCCATGCTCGCTCTCCGTGTACTTGGTCAGCCGGTTAAGGATGATCCGTTCCAGAAGCTTTCCGAGGGTGTCCAGCAAACATATAGGCCTATACGATGATGGGTCCCCCGGTGGTTTGCCTGGCTTTGGCAGCAACACGAGCTTTTGAACCTTCCACGGGTCGGGGAAGTGTCCTTCGTCCAGGCATTTCCGCAGGACTGTTCGAAACCTATCCGGGAATGCTTGAACCGCCGATTTCAGGGCGAAATTCGGGATTCCATCCGGGCCGGGAGCTTTCTTCACCTTCAATCTCTTCGCTACTGCCACAAGTTCTTCGTTGGTGATCAGATGACCTTCGGCGTTGCTACCCCCTTCGTCGTTGTACGGTGTAGGAGGCCATGTCGTTGGGTCATGTCTTGGGAAGAGCCCTTCCACAATGACCTTCAGCTTGTCGGGACACGTTTCAGCCACCATCGATGGGCCTCTGATCTTCGCCATCGCGACACGATATGCGCTCCCCCAAGGGTTTGCATCAGCGTCTTGGCATAACTCCTTGAAGCAGTTTGTCTTGCTGCATTTGATCGCTTTCTTGAGCGCGGCCTTTGCAGACCGGTACTCCTCTCTGCACTCCTCTCTAGTTGCTTCGGATCTTGCTCTCTGGACTCGTCTTCTGGCGCTGAGGCAACTTGCCCGAAGGGTACCGAGTTCTTCATTCCACCAGTAGGCTGGACGACGACAGTTCCTTGGCTCCAGTCTCCGCGGCATGGTTGTGTCGCATGCTGTCACCAGTTGTGCTGTTAGCACGTCGGCACTCAAGTCTTGGGGACCATCACACCAATGGAGCGCTTCCACGAAGAGACCCTCATCGAAGTACTGCAGCTTCCATTTCCTTCCGTAGGACCGGCTGCTCCTATCTGGTACAGGGGCTCGTCTCCCGATGCTGTACCGGATCGCTTGGTGATCGCTATGGGTATAGTCCTCACTCACCCTCCAGTTCATGTCGGCCGCCAGTCGCGGGCTACAGAACGTAACGTCGATAATGGACTCACGACCGTCTTTGCGGAAGGTACTGCTGGTTCCGCGATTCGCCAGCCTAACGTCTAGCTTTGCCAGAGCTTCCATTAGGCTATGCCCCCTAGCATTGGTGCATCTGCTACCCCACTCGACCGCCCACGCGTTGAAGTCACCTCCGATAACGATCGGGCTTCGTCCGGTCAGTTCATCAGTCAGACTATCCAGCATCTGCTGAAACTGCTCCAAGGTCCATCTTGGGGGAGCATAGCAGCTACAGAAGAAGGTTCCGTTTACTTTGGCGATCACGAATCCTTCAAACGCCCTCGAGACCACTTCCTGTATGGGGTACCGCCCCATCACGTGTATCGCCGCCATTCTTGCTGTATCCGCGGCCCAGTTTCCGTTGTCGTGTGGAACTCGGTACGGTTCTGCAATAATTGCCACGTCACACCCCGTCTCCGCGGTCGACTGCCACAGCAGTTGCTGTGCAGTGTCGCAGTGATTGAGGTTCACCTGGGACACCTCCATTACTTTTTGCCCGAGGCCAGCTTCTTGTACACCGGGCAATTAAAGCCACCCGTCGCATGGCTATTGCCATCGCCTTCTTTACAGAGCACGCACTTCGGCTTATTTTTGCAGTCTCTTGCCATGTGGCCTTCTCTACCACATCTTCTGCAGCTGTTGGTTCGATCGGGACCGTCGCAATTTCTCGCCTGGTGGCCGAAACCCATACAGCGGAAACACCTCGTCATCTGCTGGGTCACTCGAGGAACAGGCCTCAGTGGGCACACCGACCACCCTACTTTGACCTTGCCGGCTTCCAGCAGCTTAGACGCCGAAGGCGTCGATAGTCGGATCGACGCAATTTGCGTGCCGCCGTAGGCTTTCCTCAACCGGATTGCCATCGGTGTCGTACGGTCATCCAGAAGAACGATCAGCGCATCTTCTAGCTCTTCCTCCGTCGTGATCTCGTCCAGGTTCCTGCACTCAATCGTTGTCTCCGGCGATAGCGCCCTTACCTTCGACTCGTAGCCTACGGCTTTCTCGACGAGGGACTTAAAAGCTGAGCTCTTGAACGCGGGGTCATTCTTCAGCTCAAAAAGCATCGCTCCGGTCTGTGTGCGCCTGGTTTTAACCACGTTCTCGCCAAGCTCCTTGAGTTCCGGATCGGTTCGTACTTTCCGGAGGAGGTCTGCGTACGAAACACCTTCCTTCACCTCGACCACCAAAGCCTCGCCTTTGTTACGCTCCCTGCGAAACTTGGGTTTTTGGGTGTCCTCGTTCTGCTTCCCTTTTTTCTTCCGCTTCTTTTTCTTGACCTTCTCCCATTCCTCCTTCCCTGGGTCTGGTTCTGGCTCCTTCGCTGGGTCCGGACTGTCTCCATTCCCCTGCTTCTGCTTCTTTGCGTCCTCCTCCTCTCCAGGCGTTTCCCTGTCCCTTTTAGAGCCTGGGCCGGGCGGCGTTTTCGGTTCTTTCTCCCGTAGCGCTTCCTCCTCCAGTTTTGCGTTCAGCGTTTCTTCGGCTCTTTCAGCTCTGAGCTTCAGTGAATTCCGCGTCACCACCAGCGAGCTGTTTTCGCGCTCTGCGGCATTCATGGCTGCCTTGACTCCATTCACCATCTGCTTGATTCTGGTGTGGACGTTGTTTTTGTCCTTGATGAAATCAAAGAGTTCGTTAACCCTCCTTCTGACCTCCTGCAACGCGGTCCTTCCGAGCAGGACTCCGTCCTGAGGGGTACTGCCGGCGAAGTTCAACAAGGATGACTTGGGAGTCTCCTCTCCAATAACTCCTATCTGCTGACTCGAGGCAGCCGCCTGGTTCAACACTGGGGATCTCATCACCTTCCCGCTTCCACGGAACGCGCTCGCCCCTCCGCTTGCTGTGTCGCCGCCGTTTGACTCGCCTCCTGCCATTTCGACGTTTGCGTCCTCTTCTACCTCCGTGTTTTCCGATGCTTGGGGCGCATCGGGACCCTTTTGTTGGTTTGTTTCACTTGTCTTCATTTTGAATCCCACGAGTCGCTAGGGAAATACGGTCCGCTGCGCCAGTGCCCTGCCGTGACGCAGTAAGGGCAAATTACGTGTGGGGTTCGCCCCTGTGCCCCACAGGCTCCGTTATCGACTGGGAATTTGTTGAACCCCCCCAGCCATGCATCCCTCGACACGGGTCGCGTCACATCTTGGATTCGGGGTTTGGTGAGGTTTTGGGCTAAAACACTTATAGCGGCGTTCGATCGCTTGACAGAGGTGTTTACGGACCCATGTGGTTTTTTCGAAGAAATTAAACAGAGCCCTTGTTCAATTCCGCCACGTCCTAGACATCCTCCCGCTGCTGGTCCGGGGGCGATGCAATGAATGTATGCAATCGCCGACAGCTATCCGCCTACTGCAACCCGCCCGGTAGCTGGCAGCTAAGCTCCGCAGGGACCCTCACCTGTTCCACGGGTGTGTGTGTGTGTGTGTGTGTGTGTGTGTGTGTGTGTGTGTTTGTGTGTGTGTGTGTGTGTGTGTGTGTGTGTGTGTGTGTGTGTGTGTGTGTGTGTGTGTGTGTGTGTGTGTGTGTGTGTGTGTGTGTGTGTGTGTGTGTGTGTGTGTGTGTGTGTGTGTGTGTGTGTGTGTGTGTGTGTGTGTGTGTGTGTGTGTGTGTGTGTGTGTGTGTGTGTGTGTGTGTGTGTGTGTGTGTGTGTGTGTGTGTGTGTGTGTGTGTGTGTGTGTGTGTGTGTGTGTGTGTGTGTGTATGTGTGTTTTTTTTTTTTTTTTTTTTTTTTACAAGGTCGGAATCTGCTACCAGACACCAGAGAATTCATTTCTCAGGTAGTGTGGGGTTGGGAAATCAAAAAAAGATTTCCCGACCCACTAAACCAGTCCTTGAACGCCGTGCCCTTTTCCCCCCGGGACCACCTTTCGGTATAACTTCGGGGGGAGGCGTTGCATTTTCTGCACTAGTCTACTTACAGGATCCATGCCGGGTACTAGAACCATTTCCTGTTCCACATACATATGAGTCCATGCGAGGGTTTAACCGCGCCCAAGAATCGCGTTGCTTTTGATCGGCTAGTCATATGCAGCCCTCTCCTTGGACCATCGAGACGTGTACCGATTTGGTAGAGCCGACCGTCATAACGTGCTCTCCTTCACAGCCACACTCGTGGTTTTTCGACTAGGCTCCTAGTCGTTCCTCCTCTGATCGTCTCTCCATCTCCGCTGGAGAGCCGAAGTGATCTGCGTTACCGCTCCGACGACCGCATTCCACTTGGCGATGTCGCTGCACATTCTTCGCACCACATTATCCGGGCTGGTGTCTGCTCCGATAATGGCCAGCATTTCGCTTCGCGCTGCCTCGAAACGAGGGCAGCCGAACACCACGTGCTCCGGTGTTTCCTCGCAATCGACGCAGTCCGGACAGAGCGGAGACTCAGCGTGTCCGAACCTGTGCAGGTACTTCCTGAAGCAGCCATGGCCCGACAGGAACTGTGTGAGGTGGAAGGTGACCTCTCCGTGCCTTCTGTTCACCCACGCGGATACAGACGGGATCAGCCGATGCGTCCATCTGCCTTTCTCCGTAGTGTCCCACTCGCGTTGCCACCTTGTCAGCGATTCGGCTCTCGCGGCTTCCCGGATACCTCTCGTGCCTCTTCGGGTGTAGCACACGGTGTCCTCTTCTAGTGTGATTCCGATGGGGATCATTCCGGCTATGACACCAACTGCTTCCGATGAGATGGTCCTGTACGCGCTTGCAACCCGCATGGCCATCAGTCTCTGCGTTCTGTCGAGCAGCGCCCGATTTCGCTTCGTCCCCAGCGCCGTCCACCATACCGGTCCGCCGTACCTAAGTATGGACGTCGCGACACTTGCCAAGAGGCGGCGCCTACTGCTCCTGGGTCCAGCGTTGTTCGGCATAATCCTCGACAGTGCCATGATCGCCTTAGCCGCCTTCTCGCAGGCGTAATCGACGTGGCTGTTGAAGTTCAGCCGGTCATCCACCATCACACCGAGGTACTTGAGCGCTCTCTTCGAGTGCACTACGTGTTCCCCAACGTGTATCTGGGCCTGCTGCACCTTTTTGTGGTTACTAACCAGTATCATCTCCGTCTTGTGGTGAGCGATCCGCAGCTTCATCTCGAGCATCCAGTTCTCGATCATGGCGATTGCCTCCATAGCCAGTACTTCGACCTCCTCGACATTTTCGCCGGTTACCGTCAGCACTATGTCGTCTGCAAAGCCAACAATCTTTACGCCGTTGGGTAGCCCCAGTGTCAACACTCCGTCATACATTCCGTTCCACAGTGCTGAACCCAGAATGGATCCCTGCGGAACTCCCGCGGTAACAACAACGGTTTTTTGTCCATCGGCAGTGTCGTAGACCAGCACGCGGTTCTCGAAGTAGCTCTTCAAGATCATGCACAAATAGTCAGGCACCTTCATTTTGTGCAGCGCTGCTGCTATGGCCGCCCAGCTCGCACTGTTGAACGCGTTCTTGACGTCAATCGTGACTATTGCGCAGCAACGGTCCCCTCTGCGTTTTTTCTTCCGCGCTTCGTCGGCTTTCTCGACCACTTTCCGGATGGCGTCCACCGTGGATCTCCCTTTACGGAAGCCGAACTGCCTCGCTGCTAAGCCATGCTCGCTCTCCGTGTACTTGGTCAGCCGATTAAGGATGATCCGTTCCAGAAGCTTTCCGAGGGTGTCCAGCAAACATATAGGCCTATAGGATGATGGGTCCCCCGGTGGTTTGCCTGGCTTTGGCAGCAACACGAGCTTTTGAACCTTCCACGGGTCGGGGAAGTGTCCTTCGTCCAGGCATTTCTGCAGGACTGTTCGAAACCTGTCCGGGAATGCTTGAACCGCCGATTTCAGGGCAAAATTCGGGATTCCATCCGGGCCGGGAGCTTTCTTCACCTTCAATCTCTTCGCTACTGCCACAAGTTCTTCGTTGGTGATCAGATGACCTTCGGCGTTGCTACCCCCTTCGTCGTTGTACGGTGTAGGAGGCCATGTCGTTGGGTCATGTCTTGGGAAGAGCCCTTCCACAATGACCTTCAGCTTGTCGGGACACGTTTCAGCCACCATCGATGGGCCTCTGATCTTCGCCATCGCGACACGATATGCGCTCCCCCAAGGGTTTGCATCAGCGTCTTGGCATAACTCCTTGAAGCAGTTTGTCTTGCTGCATTTGATCGCTTTCTTGAGCGCGGCCTTTGCAGACCGGTACTCCTCTCTGCACTCCTCTCTAGTTGCTTCGGATCTTGCTCTCTGGACTCTTCTTCTGGCGCTAAGGCAACTTGCCCGAAGGGTACCGAGTTCTTCATTCCACCAGTAGGCTGGACGACGACAGTTCCTTGGCTCCAGTCTCCGCGGCATGGTTGTGTCGCATGCTGTCACTAGTTGTGCTGTTAGCACGTCGGCACTCAAGTTTTGGGGACCTTCACACCAATGGAGCGCTTCCACGAAGAGGCCCTCGTCGAAGTACTGCAGCTTCCATTTCCTCCCGTAGGACCGGCTGCTCCTTTCTGGTACAGGGGCTCGTCTCCCGATGCTGTACCGGATCGCTTGGTGATCGCTATGGGTATAGTCTTCACTTACCCTCCAGTTCATGTCGGCCGCCAGCCGCGGGCTACAGAACGTAACGTCGATAATGGACTCACGACCGTCTTTGCGGAAGGTACTGCTGGTTCCGCGATTCGCCAGCCTAACGTCCAGCTTTGCCAGAGCTTCCATTAGGCTATGCCCCCTAGCATTGGTGCATCTGCTACCCCACTCGACTGCCCACGCGTTGAAGTCACCTCCGATGACGATCGGGCTTCGTCCGATCAGTTCGTCGGTCAGACTATCCAGCATCTGCTGAAACTGCTCCAAGGTCCATCTTGGGGGAGCATAGCAGCTACAGAAGAAGGTTCCGCTTACTTTGGCGATCACGAACCCTTCAAATGCTCTCGAGACCACTTCCTGTATGGGGTACCGCCCCATTACGTGTATCGCCGCCATTCTTGCTGTATCCGCTACCCAGTTTCCATTGTCGTGGGGAACTCGGTACGGTTCTGCAATAATTGCCACGTCGCAACCCGTCTCCGCGGTCGACTGCCACAGCAGTTGCTGTGCAGTGTCGCAGTGATTGAGGTTCACCTGGGACACCTCCATTACTTTTTGCCCGAGGCCAGCTTCTGATATACCGGGCAATTAAAGCCACCCGTCGTGTGACTATTGCCATCTCCTTCTTTACAGAGCATGCACTTCGGCTTATTTTTGCAGTCTCTTGCCATGTGGCCTTCTCTACCACATCTTCTGCAGCTGTTGGTTCGATCGGGACCGTCGCAATTTCTCGCCTGGTGGCCGAAACCCATACAGCGGAAACACCTCGTCATCTGCTGGGTCACTCGAGGAACAGGCCTCAGTGGGCACACCGACCACCCTACTTTGACCTTGCCGGCTTCCAGCAGCTTAGACGCCGAAGGCGTCGATAGTCGGATCGACGCAATTTGCGTGCCGCCGTAGGCTTTCCTCAACCGGATTGCCATCGGTGTCGTACGGTCATCCAGAAGAACGATCAGCGCATCTTCTAGCTCTTCCTCCGTCGTGATCTCGTCCAGGTTCCTGCACTCAATCGTTGTCTCCGGCGATAGCGCCCTTACCTTCGACTCGTAGCCTACGGCTTTCTCGACGAGGGACTTAAAAGCTGAGCTCTTGACCGCGGGATCATTCTTCAGCTCAAAAAGCATCGCGCCGGTCTGGGTGCGCCTGGTTTTAACCACTTTCTCGCCAAGCTCCTTGAGTTCCGGATCTGTTCGTACTTTCCGGAGGAGGTCTGCGTACGAAACACCTTCCTTCACCTCGACCACCAAAGCCTCGCCTTTGTTACGCTCCCTGCGAAACTTGGGTTTTTGGGTGTCCTCGTTCTGCTTCCCTTTTTTCTTCCGCTTCTTTTTCTTGACCTTCTCCCATTCCTCCTCCTTCCCTGGGTCTGGTTCTGGCTCCTTCGCTGGGTCCGGACTGTCTCCATTCCCCTGCTTCTGCTTCTTTGCATCCTCCTCCTCTCCAGGCGTTTCCCTGTCCCTTTTTGTGCTTGGGCCGGGCGGCGTTTTAGGTGCTTTCTCCCGTAGCGCTTCCTCCTCCAGTTTAGCCTCCAGCGCTTTTTCGGCTTTTTCAGCTCTCAGCTTCAGTGAAGTTCTCGTCACCACAAGCGAACTGTTTTCGCGCTCTGCGGCAATCATGGCTGCCTTGACTCCATTCACCATCTGCTTGATTCTGGTGTGGACGTTGTTTTTGTCCTTGATGAAATCAAAGAGTTCGTTGACCCTCCTCCTGACCTCCTGCAACGCGGTCCTTGCGAGCAGGACTCCATCCTGAGGGGTACCGCCGGCGAAGTTCAATACGGAAGACTTGGGAGTTTCCCCTCCAATAACTCCTATCTGCTGACTCGAAGCAGCCGCCTGGTTCAACACTGGGGATCTCATCACCTTCCCGCTTCCACGGAACGCGCTCGCCCCTCCGCTTGCTGTGTCGCCGCCGTTTGACTCGCCTCCTGCCATTTCGACGTTTGCGTCCTCCTCTACCTCCGTGTTTTCCGATGCTTGGGGCGCATCGGGACCCTTTTGTTGGTTTGTTTCACTTGTCTTCATTTTGAATCCCACGAGTCGCTAGGGAAATACGGTCCGCTGCGCCAGTGCCCTGCCGTGACGCAGTAAGGGCAAATTACGTGTGGGGTGCGCCCCTGTGCCCCACAGGCTCCGTTATCGACTGGGAATTTGTTGAACCCCCCCAGCCATGCATCCCTCGACACGGGTCGCGTCACATCTTGGATTCGGGGTTTGGTGAGGTTTTGGGCTAAAACACTTATAGCGGCGTTCGATCGCTTGACAGAGGTGTTTACGGACCCATGTGGTTTTTTCGAAGAAATTAAACAGAGCCCTTGTTCAATTCCGCCACGTCCTAGACATCCTCCCGCTGCTGGTCCGGGGGCGATGCAATGAATGTATGCAATCGCCGACAGCTATCCGCCTACTGCAACCCGCCCGGTAGCTGGCAGCTAAGCTCCGCAGGGACCCTCACCTGTCCCCACGGTTCACGGGTGTGTGTGTGTGTGTGTGTGTGTGTGTGTGTGTGTGTGTGTGTGTGTGTGTGTGTGTGTGTGTGTGTGTGTGTGTGTGTGTGTGTGTGTGTGTGTGTGTGTGTGTGTGTGTGTGTGTGTGTGTGTGTGTGTGTGGTCCAATCCAATACCCGCTAACCGGTAGCGAAATTATGGGAAAGTATAATTTGTATCAGGCTGTGTATATGCCGCCGAATGCTGATACAGCTTATCTCAGTCTCGGGTATTAGGTGGTGATAGCCCTCGCGCTGCTTCCAACAACCCATTTCTGAATGACAGAGCTCCTTGCGGTCCAATTCCGAGGTCGCTGGGCATTGTTCGGCCCCGCCTAAACATAGAAGCAAGCATCTGAAGGAAACTCGATCTATATTTAGACTTCCAATCCCCTCAGGCAAATCAAGGATCAGCGTGTATTTAATATGAGAAGATAACATGTTTCAACACTACGGATCAATTCACTGCTGGAGTGTAAACCTTCTGATGGCCGACTGCTTAGCGTCCCAGACCACCAATCCAAAGGTGTGAGTTCGAATCCCACCTGATTTCATTTTAGTTTTTATTCATATTCAAATTCCTGATTCCAAATTTCAAAGTTACCGACCGGGATTAGATCCCTGAACCTTCTGCTTGGGAGACAGAAGCCGTAACCATTAAGCCACGGAGCCGGTTGAAAAGTTAAATTTGTTTAAACTGTGTTTCAATGATTTCAAAACATTTCAGAAAAAGCTGAAAATAGATTTTAAATTTAAGGCGTATGGTCCTATACAATTTATAATATAAGTAAATGCATGCAAAATGCATTGAGGTTTCTAGAACCTTAATAATAGGCATTTCTTACCTAATTAATAATTTCAAGTTAAAAAACTGTTTTTAAAACTGTTTTTAAAAATGTCAATATCAACCATCGAACAAAATATGTAAATAAATTTAAAAAAATGTATTTTGCATGAGGGTTGTTATTGCATCAAAAACAAAGAATCCCAATTCCACTTATTTTTGCTAAGAAATTTAAAACAAAAATCTAAAAATTTCAAGGCCTGCTGTACCCTAACGCAATATGGGTCATTCCAGGTCAACTGAGTACACTTTAGGACTCGACCTTCACCGATTTGGACCAAACTTAGAGGGAACGTTCATCTATCGATAGTTAACAGAAATCCCTAGTTTGGTGCTGATTGGACCATTCCTCTACTTTTGGCACCGCCCTCTTTTTTGACGATTTTCTAAAACACTTCTTTTCTTTTAATCATAACTTTGCAACTATTTGAGCAAAAGACTTTCTTCAGGTTGCATTTTATATAAAATTGTCCAAGGAATTCTATAAAAATAAAATTTTAACCCTTAAATGCCCACTAATATTATATTTTAACGTTTTAAGTCTTAAAATTCAGTTTTGACCGATTCCTTATATTTTTATTTGTTTTATTTTATCACCATCGTGTTCCCCGGACAATTTTACATAATAATCAATGTAGACCTCAAACTAAAATGAACTATTGGCGAGATACAGCGATTTTACTGAAAAAAGTTTGATTTTGCGCAGCACTCGGAAGTACATGGTGTACTTTTGAACATAAAGGGATGAATCCCGCATAGTTTGGTTTTTAAATGTGAGAAACTTAAATATCTCGGAATAGAATTCATAGGACAGAGTGCAGCGCAAAATCAAACTTTTTTCAGTAAAATAGCTGTATCTCGCCAATAGTTCATTTAAGTTTGAGATCTACATTGACTATTATGTAAAATTCTCCAGGGAACACGATAATGATAAAATATAACAAATAAAAATATAAGGAATTGGTCAAAACTAAATTTTAATACTTAAAACGTTAAAATATAATATTAGTGGGCATTTAAGGGCTAAACTATAACTTTTATCGAATTCCTTGGACAATTTTCTATAAAATGCAACCTGTAGAAAGTCTTTTGCTCAAATAGTTGCAAAGTTGTGATTAAAAGAAAAATAAGTTTTTAAGAAAATCGTCAAAAAAGAGGGCGGTTCCAAAAATAGAGGAATGGTCCAATCAGCACCAAACTTGGGATTTCTGTTAACTATCGATAGATGAACATTCCCTCTAAGTTTGGTCCAAATCGGTGAAGGTCGAGTCCAAAATTGTACTCAGTTGACCTGGAATAACCCATATATTGTAGACAATTGATGGATTAGTTAAACTTTTGCTAAACAATACAGGACTTTCCAACTTTAGAACGTGATATCTCAAAAATTATTCTTTTTACCCTGAGGTTTTTATTTTATTTGATGTAAAAAACTCTCACCTTTTAAAACATCAAACAGAATATTTTTACATCTGGCAACGCTGTACGTAAATTGTGAATACGCCTAAATGTTTGGTTAAATTTTCTCTTAGGAAAATGCACTTTTAAAATGAGATTTTTCAAAAATCTGACGAATAGGGCCCCCTTAACCCAGCCATGATCTTTGTTTCCTACATACACGAATGGTATTCCGGGTCTATAGGACCCAGAAATGTTTTCGGCTGCCAGGGTAGGACCGAATTTCACCAAAATTGGGATTCTTTGTTTTTGAGGCAAAAACAACCGCCATGCCTAACATGAGCAGCTTTGATCGAAGGAAATGGAAAGAAATGACCAATTTGTGAAATGAAAGTTGATTTATCGAGTTGTTATTATTTAAAAATTTCTATTTTGTTCAATGAAAATTCAAGTTTAATGAGAGTCCATGTTTTACTACTCATTTTATGCGAAATGTTTGAAGAGACAAGCTCTGCAAAAATATTTTTAATAACCTAAACAAAAATTTCTTTAATTTTACTCAGTTGTTTTAATAATCAAACAATTGTAAAAATTATTTGATATGAAAATAATTTGCCAAACTTACGTAGTAAAACTTAGTAAAAACCTTTTGATTCATAAAATATTTTATAAAAATATGTGTCATGTGCATGCCATAACAATCATACAATATTTTGCAGAGAGATTATTCATTTTTTAAATCGACTTTCATTATCAAATAGACTAAAATGGTAAACGGTAACTTAGATTTAAAGTTAAGTGCTAAAGACAAATGAAGTGAAAATAATTTCAAATTAAACCAAATATTACAAAACATTTCAAAATTAAATAAAAATCTAAACGAGAAACCACGTGGACACAGTTTTGTGAAGTGATATTTTTCAATATTAATGACCTCAAATTAAAAAAAAAATCGCAATTCCATTGTAAAACTACTAAATTTTCCTGTCATCCTAGGTCGACGCAACAGCCTACTTATCTCTACCAAAAATAACAGAATGGAAAATAAAAACCTTTCAATACCAGTGCCGAAAAGTTCTCCTTTTTGCAATTCCGTTGTGAAATGAACTACTTTTCCTGTCATTCTCGCATGACGAAAAGGCCAATTTTCTCTACTAAAATTAAAAAAGTGAACTGAAATCGATGCAGAAAAGTTGAACTTCTCAAACTATTCAATGAGTGTTTTTCGGAATTGCAAAAAATGTTGTATGAAACTCGTTGCAAAACTTGATTTTTCAGAACTCGTCTTCTTGTTGCAACTTGTTGCATAAACTACTATCTCAGCGCCTATTTCAGTGCTGAAAAGTAGAATTTTTCAGCCCTTCGATCGAAATACTTTCGATTCTGTCACTTAGAGTACATTTTTTCGATACTTAGATATTTTTTGAACTAATGATTGAAAAACAACTGGGCTGGTGCATAATGCATAATAAAACACTGTTTTCATTAACGATTGAAACAATTGATTATAATTTAAATTTTTTATGCTTCTTTTTGTAATTTTTTAACCTAATATCTTTTGATATGGATTAACACTATTGTAAATTCAAGTAATTCCGTTTAATTTAATTAGATTCTTTAGCTAATATTTTACTAAACTTTTCCGTTTTTACGTTTCCAGTGTAAGACATGCCAATTTTTGAAAACTAAATTTATATCTTGATTCTTTTACAACATCCTTCTCTCAAATCCATCTCGCATTGGACGCTCTGTTTCGGCCTCGTTATTGATCACCATTGCCACTAAAAATGCTCAAAATAATCGCATTCCAAATCGATGGACACTGGCTCCATATGTTCGAAACAAAAACGAATTGGGCACAATCCAACGTTCCGGATGTCCACCGGCAATTGAATTGTCCTCGCTCCTCTTTTTTGTGTGTGTGTGTGTGACTTTTCTCCATCGAACCCGTCCTTGTCCGCGGGCACCGAAATCGATACCGACCAAACTCTCTCTCTCTCTCTCTGTGAGGTGTGGGAGGATGGCCGAGATGAGTCCCGCATGCTTCACCAAATCCGAAAAATCAACATGAAAACCGAGACAGAAGGATAACACCCGAAACCGATAATGACGAGATTTGCCATGTTTACAGGTCACCGGTTTCGGGCTGAACTTTTTGGTCGGGTCCGTGGTCTCTGGTCTTCAAGCGGGTGGGATCTTTGGGTTATGTTAAGAGAGTGAGGGAATACTCAAATGTAAATACATCATGATGGGTTATCGGATCGATTGGCAGGCGCTGGATAGGGAATGTTTTTTGCGTAATTTTTTAACACATTCAAAAGTCGTACACATTCAAAAGTCTGTACACACAAAGTCGCAGAAAGTCACACAAAGTCTCACAAGAGTCACACAAAGTCCCACAAGAGTCACACAAAGTCCCACAAGTCACACAAGAGCCACACAAAGTCGCACAAAAGTCATACAAAGTCCCACAAGAGTCACACAACGTCACACAAAGTCCCACAAGAATCACACAAGTCCCACAAAGCCCCAGAAGAGTCACACAAGAGTCACACAAGAGTCACACAAAGTCCCACAAGAGCCACACAATGTCCAACAAGAGTCACACAACTTCACACAAAGTCCCACAAGAGTCACACAAGTCCCACAAAGCCTCACAAGAGTCACACAAGAGTCACACAAAGTCCCACAAGAGTCACACAAAGTCCCACAAAGTCACACAAGAGTCACACAAGATTCACACAAGTCACACAAGAGTCACACAACTTCACAGAAAGTCACACATGAAATTTTACCAACGTTGTTCGAGTGTAACGTTTTACGCAACGAAGGAAAGTAGAAAGCTTCACTCTTGTTGAAATGTTGTCCTCATTTGACTACGAATTATTTTCCGACATGGCGCACCAGTGTGTCATTGTCATTGTTTGCCCTTGTATCCCCTGGATGGCTGTCTCCTTCCGGGAGTTTGCAAGTATTGCGTCTTTTCTCCTATGGTGTACAGATGATTGACCCACACCACCCTTCCCCGTTCTAATTTTTCCCAACGGTTCCATTTTCACCCAAATCAGATGGGATTTCGAGAGTTTGACATGCTGGACCCCCCTCCTCCTTCCCTTTTCCGGACTTCAAGATGGATGAAGCGATTACCAACGAGGTTACGGGGAGCACACAAACGGCTCTCTCACACACAAAAACCATGAAGGTTTAAGGGGCTTGTGTAGGAGGGGTGCGATGTAGATCATTGACAAGCTGGCGTGAAATGAGTGTGTGTGTGAGTTTGGATACGTGCCCAGGAACACCTTAAATTTTGATGACCCAGCATTATTGGGCTGTGGCCGTTTTGGCTTGGCTCGGGGTTCGATTCTGGTGTGCCCAGCTAGAATGTGACTTACCGGTCGGTCGACGACGATCCTCGTCGATAAAGTGTGGGTGTTTGTGCACGCGAAACGGTGCTGGTAGTAAAATTTCCCATCATTTACATAATTTTAGCGTTTTAGTTTGGGGAAAAGGTGCCGCCGGAGCGCAGGTGGCGCGTGTTTTTATTGTGATGGTTGATTAGTTTTTCATTCATCGATTGGATGTGCAAACCTTGAATTTGCACGTAAATTGATGCTTGGTTATTGGCATAAATAAATTAAATGAACTGACATAAATATTTTGAAATGTTTGCAACGTTCCAACATAAAAAATTAATTGAACATTGATTTTCTATTCAAAAATACAAATATTTAAAATTGCAAAAAAATGCACCTTTTGAGCTATGATACAAGTTGGTCCAAATTATGTGGCAGTGTTGCCAATATTTCGAGAAAAACAGATAATTTTTGAAAACCGGTTATTTTGCGCGATTCAATATTTTACAAAAAAAAAATTATCTTTCAAAAATGTTAAAATTTTTTGTTTTGTTTTCAAATCATAAAGGCGGTTGTAATTATTTTTTTGATATTTTTAAAATATAAGAATTGAAATCACAAACTAAGATTTTAAAATTTAAATGCAAAAAATGGTTTTTTTTCATTCCTTTTACAGCAGTCTAGTAATTTTGCAATCCTTGGTTTTAATTATAGACAAAAATATTTTGCCAGAAATTTTTGACAAAGGACTTTGTCTTAAAGCTCTATCTGCGGTGTCAATGCAAAATTTTTCGAAAATGTAGCGTTACCGTCGCAAGCCCTCGGCGTGACATTCTGTTTCTGTTGCGTAGATGCCGTGAAAACTATTTAAGCTAAAAGTTAGCCTCTGGAGGATTTAGTGTCCATCAGACTTTCATCAAAGACGGACCTTACGTTGGGAATTTTATTGCTCACACACACACACGCAGGTGGTGCACGAACTTGAGAGGAGGTCCAAGAAGTTATTGACGGTAGCCAGAACGGTCACCGGAATACCGAAATTATTGGGAACAATTTGGTAGGATATCGGCCACACCCGGTGTGGCCATTGCCCTGTGGGAAGGTTCTACCGGGAGGACATTTACGGAACCATACAAATTCGGGCAATATGAGTATCAAAATTCATGGTTTTTGATACTGGTAATGAAAATGACCATTTTGGCAGGATTGGCCACACCCGGAGTGGCCATTGCCCTGAGGGAAGGTTCTACCGGGAGGACATTTACGGAACCATACAAATTTGGGCAATATGGGTATCAAAATTCATGGTTTTTGATACTGGTGATGAAAATGGCCATTTTGGCAGGATTGGCCACACCCGGAGTGGCCATTGCCCTGAGGGAAGGTTCTACCGGGAGGACATTTACGGAACCATACAAATTTGGGCAATATGGGTATCAAAATTCATGGTTTTTGATACTGGTAATGAAAATGACCATTTTGGCAGGATTGGCCACACCCGGAGTGGCCATTGCCCTGAGGGAAGGTTCTACCGGGAGGACATTTACGGAACCATACAAATTTGGGCAATATGGGTATCAAAATTCATGGTTTTTGATACTGGTAATGAAAATGGCCATTTTGGCAGGATTGGCCACACCCGAAGTGGCCATTGCCCTGAGGGAAGGTTCTACCGGGAGGACATTTACGGAACCATACAAATTTGGGCAATATGGGTATCAAAATTCATGGTTTTTTGATACTGGTAATGAAAATGACCATTTTGGCAGGATTGGCCACACCCGGAGTGGCCATTGCCCTGAGGGAAGGTTCTACCGGGAGGACATTTACGGAACCATACAAATTTGGGCAATATGGGTATCAAAATTCATGGTTTTTGATACTGGTAATGAAAATGACCATTTTGGCAGGATTGGCCACACCCGGAGTGGCCATTGCCCTGAGGGAAGGTTCTACCGGGAGGACATTTACGGAACCATACAAATTTGGGCAATATGGGTATCAAATTTCATGGTTTTTGATACTGGTAATGAAAATGGCCATTTTGGCAGGATTGGCCACACCCGAAGTGGCCATTGCCCTGAGGGAAGGTTCTACCGGGAGGACATTTACGGAACCATACAAATTTGGGCAATATGGGTATCAAAATTCATGGTTTTTGATACTGGTAATGAAAATGACCATTTTGGCAGGATTGGCCACACCCGGAGTGGCCATTGCCCTGAGGGAAGGTTCTACCGGGAGGACATTTACGGAACCATACAAATTTGGGCAATATGGGTATCAAAATTCATGGTTTTTGATACTGGTAATGAAAATGACCATTTTGGCAGGATTGGCCACACCCGGAGTGGCCATTGCCCTGAGGGAAGGTTCTACCGGGAGGACATTTACGGAACCATACAAATTTGGGCAATATGGGTATCAAATTTCATGGTTTTTGATACTGGTAATGAAAATGGCCATTTTGGCAGGATTGGCCACACCCGAAGTGGCCATTGCCCTGAGGAAAGGTTCTACCGGGAGGACATTTACGGAACCATACAAATTTGGGCAATATGGGTATCAAAATTCATGGTTTTTGATACTGGTAATGAAAATGACCATTTTGGCAGGATTGGCCACACCCGGAGTGGCCATTGCCCTGAGGGAAGGTTCTACCGGGAGGACATTTACGGAACCATACAAATTTGGGCAATATGGGTATCAAAATTCATGGTTTTTGATACTGGTAATGAAAATGACCATTTTGGCAGGATTGGCCACACCCGGAGTGGCCATTGCCCTGAGGGAAGGTTCTACCGGGAGGACATTTACGGAACCATACAAATTTGGGCAATATGGGTATCAAATTTCATGGTTTTTGATACTGGTAATGAAAATGGCCATTTTGGCAGGATTGGCCACACCCGGAGTGGCCATTGCCCTGAGGAAAGGTTCTACCGGGAGGACATTTACGGAACCATACAAATTTGGGCAATATGGGTATCAAAATTCATGGTTTTTGATACTGGTAATGAAAATGACCATTTTGGCAGGATTGGCCACACCCGGAGTGGCCATTGCCCTGAGGGAAGGTTCTACCGGGAGGACATTTACGGAACCATACAAATTTGGGCAATATGGGTATCAAAATTCATGGTTTTTGATACTGGTAATGAAAATGACCATTTTGGCAGGATTGGCCACACCCGGAGTGGCCATTGCCCTGAGGGAAGGTTCTACCGGGAGGACATTTACGGAACCATACAAATTTGGGCAATATGGGTATCAAAATTCATGGTTTTTGATACTGGTAATGAAAATGACCATTTTGGCAGGATTGGCCACACCCGGAGTGGCCATTGCCCTGAGGGAAGGTTCTACCGGGAGGACATTTACGGAACCATACAAATTTGGGCAATATGGGTATCAAAATTCATGGTTTTTTAAACTGGTAATGAAAATGGCCATTTTGACCGGATTGGCCACACCCGGAGTGGCATTGCCCTGGGGAAGGTTCTACCAGGGGGGAGATTAATCGAACCATACGACTTGGGCCAATATGGGTATCAAAATTCATGGTTTTTGAAACTGATAATGAAAATGGCCATTTTGACCGGATTGGCCACACCCGGAGTGGCCAGTGCCCTGAGGGAAGGTTCTACCGGGAGGACATTTACGGAACCATACAAATTTGGGCAATATGGGTATCAAAATTCATGGTTTTTGATACTGGTAATGAAAATGACCATTTTGGCAGGATTGGCCACACCCGGAGTGGCCATTGCCCTGAGGGAAGGTTCAACCGGGAGGACATTTACGGAACCATACAAAATTGGGCAATATGGGTACCAAAATTCATGGTTTTTGATACTGGTGATGAAAATGGCCATTTTGGCAGAATTGGCCACACCCGGAGCGGCCAGTGCCCTGAGGGAAGGTTCTACCGGGAGGACATTTACGGAACCATACAAATTTGGGCAATATGGGTATCAAAATTCATGGTTTTTGAAACTGGTAATGAAAATGGCCATTTTGACTGGATTGGCCACACCCGGAGTGGCCAGTGCCCTCGGGAAGGTTCTACCGGGGGGACATTATTCGAACCATACGACTTGGGCCAATATGGGTATCAAAATTCATGGTTTTTGAAACTGGTAATGAAAATGGGCATTTTGACTGGATTGGCCACACCCGGAGTGGCCAGTGCCCTGAGGGAAGGTTCTACCGGGAGGACATTTACGGAACCATACAAATTTGGGCAATATGGGTATCAAAATTCATGGTTTTCGAAACTGGTAATGAAAATGGCCCTTTGACTGGATTGGCCACACCCGGAGTGGCCAGTGCCCTCGGGAAGGTTCTACCGGGGGGACATTATTCGAACCATACAAATTTGGGCAATATGGGTATCAAAATTCATGGTTTTCGAAACTGGTAATGAAAATGGCCCTTTGACTGGATTGGCCACACCCGGAGTGGCCAGTGCCCTCGGGAAGGTTCTACCGGGGGGACATTATTCGAACCATACGACTTGGGCCAATATGGGTATCAAAATTCATGGTTTTTGAAACTGGTAATGAAAATGGGCATTTTGACTGGATTGGCCACACCCGGAGTGGCCAGTGCCCTCGGGAAGGTTCTACCGGGGGGACATTAATCGAACCATACGACTTAGGGCAATATGGGTATCAAAATTCATGGTTTGGCCACTACGGGTGTGGCCAATCCGGGTGTGGCCAATCCGGTCAAAATGGCCATTTTCATTACCAGTTTCAAAAACCATGAATTTGGATACCCATACTGCCCCAAGTCGTATGGTTCGATTAATCTCCCCCCTGGTAGAACCTTCCCCAGGGCAATGCCACTCCGGGTGTGGCCAATCCGGTCAAAATGGCCATTTTCATTACCAGTTTAAAAAACCATGAATTTTGATACCCATATTGCCCCAAGTCGTATGGTTCGATTAATGTCCCCCTGGTAGAACCTTTCCCAGGGCAGTGACCACTCCGGGTGTGGCCAATCCGGTCAAAATGGCCATTTTCATTACAAGTTTCAAAAACCATGAATTTTGATACCCATACTGCCCCAAGTCGTATGGTTCGATTAATCTCCCCCCTGGTAGAACCTTCCCCAGGGCAATGCCACTCCGGGTGTGGCCAATCCGGTCAAAATGGCCATTTTCATTACCAGTTTAAAAAACCATGAATTTTGATACCCATATTGCCCCAAGTCGTATGGTTCGATCAATGTCCCCCCGGTAGAACCTTCCCGAGGGCACTGACCACTCCGGGTGTGGCCAATCCGGTCAAAATGGCCATTTTCATTATCAGTTTCAAAAACCATGAATTTTGATACCCATATTGGCCCAAGTCGTATGGTTCGAATAATGTCCCCCCGGTAGAACCTTCCCGAGGGCACTGACCACTCCGGGTGTGGCCAATCCGGTCAAAATGGCCATTTTCATTACAAGTTTAAAAAACCATGAATTTTGATACCCATATTGGCCCAAGTCGTATGGTTCGATTAATGTCCCCCCGGTAGAACCTTCCCGAGGGCACTGACCACTCCGGGTGTGGCCAATCCGGTCAAAATGGCCATTTTCATTATCAGTTTCAAAAACCATGAATTTTGATACCTATATTGCCCCAAGTCGTATGGTTCGATTAATGTCCCCCCGGTAGAACCTTCCCGAGGGCACTGGCCACTCCGGGTGTGGCCAATCCAGTCAAAATGGCCATTTTCATTACCAGTTTCAATAACCATGAATTTTGATACCCATATTGGCCCAAGTCGTATGGTTCGAATAATGTCCCCCCGGTAGAACCTTCCCGAGGGCACTGGCCACTCCGGGTGTGGCCAATCCGGTCAAAATGGCCATTTTCATTATCAGTTTCAAAAACCATGAATTTTGATACCCATATTGGCCCAAGTCGTATGGTTCGATTAATCTCCCCCCTGGTAGAACCTTCCCCAGGGCAATGCCACTCCGGGTGTGGCCAATCCGGTCAAAATGGCCATTTTCATTATCAGTTTCAAAAACCATGAATTTTGATACCCATATTGGCCCAAGTCGTATGGTTCGATTAATCTCCCCCCTGGTAGAACCTTCCCCAGGGCAATGCCACTCCGGGTGTGGCCAATCCGGTCAAAATGGCCATTTTCATTACCAGTTTAAAAAACCATGAATTTTGATACCCATATTGGCCCAAGTCGTATGGTTCGATTAATGTCCCCCCGGTAGAACCTTCCCGAGGGCACTGGCCACTGGTTGGAATATAAGGTAAGAATGGATTATGGATTTGGATGTAATGGTATTTTTAATGTTGGGGTGTAAATTTGGGAAAATGAGTTGGGGATGTTGGTAAAAAAGTGTTTAGGAAATGATAGGAATAGAAGGGGGAATTAGATTTTGGAATGGATGTAATGGTGATTTAATGTTTGTAAAAGTGAAATTGAGTGAGTATTGAAAAAGTGTAAAGGAAATGATTAGGGGGGAATTGAAGATTTTAAATTAATGTATTTTAATGTTTGGTTGTAAATTGTGAAAATTGAGTTGGTATGTTTGGAAAAAAGTTTAAGAAGATAAGAATAAGGAATTTAGGATTGGAATGGTGATGTATGTGTATTTATTAATGTTGGTGGTGTAAATTGTGAAAATTGAGTGGTGGGATGTTTGGAAAAAAGGTTTAAGGAAATGGATATGGAATAGAAGGGGGAATTGAAGGGATTTTGGAATGGGTTATTGATGTGATTTTTAATGGTTGGGGTGTAAATGTGGAAAATTGAGTGGTGATGTTTGGAAAAAAGGTTTAAGGAAAGTGAATGGGAATAGAAGGGGGGAATTGAAGGATTTTGGGAATGGGGATGTAATGTATTTTTAATGTTGGGGGTGTAAATGTGGGAAAATTGGAGTGTGGGAGTGTTTGGAAAAAAGTGTTAAGGAAATATAATGGAATAAGAGGGGAATTGAAGATTTTGGAATGGGGATGTAATGGTGATTTTTAATGTTGGGGGTGTAAATGTGGGAAAATTGGAGTGGGGAGTGTTTGGAAAAAAGGTTTAAGGAAAGATGGATAGAATAGAAGGGGAATTGAATGATTTTGGAATGGGGATGGTAATGGTGATTTTTAATGGTTGGGGGTGTAAATGTGGGAAAATTGGAGGTGGGGGAGTGTTTGGGAAAAAAGGTGTTAAGGAAAGATGGATATGGGAATAGAAGGGGGGGAATTGAAGGATTTTGGGAATGGGGATGGTAATGGTGATTTTTAATGGTTGGGGGTGTAAATGTGGGAAAATTGGAGGTGGGGGAGTGTTTGGGAAAAAAGGTGTTAAGGAAAGATGGATAGGGAATAGAAGGGGGGGAATTGAAGGATTTTGGGAATGGGGATGGTAATGGTGATTTTTAATGGTTGGGGGTGTAAATGTGGGAAAATTGGAGGTGGGGGAGTGTTTGGGAAAAAAGGTGTTAAGGAAAGATGGATGGGAATAGAAGGGGGGGAATTGAAGGATTTTGGAATGGGGATGGTAATGGTGATTTTTAATGGTTGGGGGTGTAAATGTGGGAAAATTGAGGTGGGGAGTGTTTGGGAAAAAAGGTGTTAAGGAAAGTGGATGGGAATAGAAGGGGGGGAATTGAAGGATTTTGGGAATGGGGATGTAATGGTGATTTTTAATGGTTGGGGGTGTAAATGTTGGAAAATTGAGGTGGGGAGTGTTTGGGAAAAAAGGTTTAAGAAAGATGGAATGGGAATAGAAGGGGGGAATTGAAGGATTTTGGAATGGGATTGTAATGTGATTTTTAATGTTGGGGTGTAAATGTTGGAAATTGAGTGGTGAGTTTATGTACACACGGTAGAACCTTCACGAGGGAATGGCCACTCCGGGTGTGGCCAATCCGGTCAAAATGGCCATTTTCATTATCAGTTTCAAAAACCATGAATTTTGATACCTATATTGCCCCAAGTCGTATGGTTCGATTAATGTCCCCCCGGTAGAACCTTCCCGAGGGCACTGGCCACTCCGGGTGTGGCCAATCCAGTCAAAATGGCCATTTTCATTACCAGTTTCAATAACCATGAATTTTGATACCCATATTGGCCCAAGTCGTATGGTTCGAATAATGTCCCCCCGGTAGAACCTTCCCGAGGGCACTGGCCACTCCGGGTGTGGCCAATCCGGTCAAAATGCCCATTTTCATTACCAGTATCAATAACCATGAATTTTGATACCCATATTGCCCCAAGTCGTATGGTTCGATTAATGTCCCCCCGGTAGAACCTTCCCGAGGGCACTGGCCACTCCGGGTGTGGCCAATCCAGTCAAAATGGCCATTTTCATTACCAGTTTCAATAACCATGAATTTTGATACCCATATTGCCCCAAGTCGTATGGTTCGATTAATGTCCCCCCGGTAGAACCTTCCCGAGGGCACTGGCCACTCCGGGTGTGGCCAATCCGGTCAAAATGCCCATTTTCATTACCAGTTTCAAAAACCATGAATTTTGATACCCATATTGCCCTAAGTCGTATGGTTCGATTAATGTCCCCCCGGTAGAACCTTCCCGAGGGCACTGGCCACTCCGGGTGTGGCCAATCCGGTCAAAATGCCCATTTTCATTACCAGTATCAATAACCATGAATTTTGATACCCATATTGCCCCAAGTCGTATGGTTCGATTAATGTCCCCCCGGTAGAACCTTCCCGAGGGCACTGGCCACTCCGGGTGTGGCCAATCCGGTCAAAATGCCCATTTTCATTACCAGTTTCAAAAACCATGAATTTTGATACCCATATTGCCCTAAGTCGTATGGTTCGATTAATGTCCCCCCGGTAGAACCTTCCCGAGGGCACTGGCCACTCCGGGTGTGGCCAATCCGGTCAAAATGCCCATTTTCATTACCAGTATCAATAACCATGAATTTTGATACCCATATTGCCCCAAGTCGTATGGTTCGATTAATGTCCCCCCGGTAGAACCTTCCCGAGGGCACTGGCCACTCCGGGTGTGGCCAATCCAGTCAAAATGGCCATTTTCATTACCAGTTTCAATAACCATGAATTTTGATACCCATATTGGCCCAAGTCGTATGGTTCGAATAATGTCCCCCCGGTAGAACCTTCCCGAGGGCACTGGCCACTCCGGGTGTGGCCAATCCGGTCAAAATGCCCATTTTCATTACCAGTATCAATAACCATGAATTTTGATACCCATATTGCCCCAAGTCGTATGGTTCGATTAATGTCCCCCCGGTAGAACCTTCCCGAGGGCACTGGCCACTCCGGGTGTGGCCAATCCAGTCAAAATGGCCATTTTCATTACCAGTTTCAATAACCATGAATTTTGATACCCATATTGGCCCAAGTCGTATGGTTCGAATAATGTCCCCCCGGTAGAACCTTCCCGAGGGCACTGGCCACTCCGGGTGTGGCCAATCCGGTCAAAATGCCCATTTTCATTACCAGTATCAATAACCATGAATTTTGATACCCATATTGCCCCAAGTCGTATGGTTCGATTAATGTCCCCCCGGTAGAACCTTCCCCAGGGCACTGGCCACTCCGGGTGTGGCCAATCCGGTCAAAATGCCCATTTTCATTACCAGTTTCAATAACCATGAATTTTGATACCCATATTGGCCCAAGTCGTATGGTTCGAATAATGTCCCCCCGGTAGAACCTTCCCGAGGGCACTGGCCACTCCGGGTGTGGCCAATCCAGTCAAAATGCCCATTTTCATTACCAGTTTCAAAAACCATGAATTTTGATACCCATATTGCCCCAAGTCGTATGGTTCGATTAATGTCCCCCCGGTAGAACCTTCCCCAGGGCACTGGCCACTCCGGGTGTGGCCAATCCAGTCAAAATGCCCATTTTCATTACCAGTATCAATAACCATGAATTTTGATACCCATATTGCCCCAAGTCGTATGGTTCGATTAATGTCCCCCCGGTAGAACCTTCCCGAGGGCACTGGCCACTCCGGGTGTGGCCAATCCAGTCAAAATGGCCATTTTCATTACCAGTTTCAATAACCATGAATTTTGATACCCATATTGGCCCAAGTCGTATGGTTCGAATAATGTCCCCCCGGTAGAACCTTCCCGAGGGCACTGGCCACTCCGGGTGTGGCCAATCCGGTCAAAATGCCCATTTTCATTACCAGTATCAATAACCATGAATTTTGATACCCATATTGCCCCAAGTCGTATGGTTCGATTAATGTCCCCCCGGTAGAACCTTCCCCAGGGCACTGGCCACTCCGGGTGTGGCCAATCCGGTCAAAATGCCCATTTTCATTACCAGTTTCAATAACCATGAATTTTGATACCCATATTGGCCCAAGTCGTATGGTTCGAATAATGTCCCCCCGGTAGAACCTTCCCGAGGGCACTGGCCACTCCGGGTGTGGCCAATCCAGTCAAAATGCCCATTTTCATTACCAGTTTCAAAAACCATGAATTTTGATACCCATATTGCCCCAAGTCGTATGGTTCGATTAATGTCCCCCCGGTAGAACCTTCCCGAGGGCACTGGCCACTCCGGGTGTGGCCAATCCGGTCAAAATGGCCATTTTCATTACCAGTTTCAAAAATCATGAATTTTGATACCCATATTGCCCCAAGTCGTATGGTTCGATTAATGTCCCCCCGGTAGAACCTTCCCGAGGGAACTGGCCACTCCGGGTGTGGCCAATATCCTATAAATGTGGTCCCAAGCCCATTGCCCCAAATCATTCTGGTCCGGTGACCGTCCTTACAATCTTCATAAGAACAGAATTCCTCCCAATTTAGTGCACAAACTGTGTCTTTCAATGTGTGCGTGTGTGTGTGTGAGCAATAAAATTACCACCGTGGATCCGCTTTTGTCGAAACCTCGTAAGGCACTGAATTTTTCTGAGGCTATCTGTTAGCTTAAATAGTTCGCATGAAATGTGGCAACATGGTGCAAATTTTGCCTCCTCTCCTGTTTACGTGGAACTGTCACGCGAGAATGTTGCACCACTGTTGCCACATTTCATGCGAACTATTTAAGCTAACAGATAGCCTCAGAAAAATTCAGTGCCTTACGAGGTTTCGACAAAAGCGGATCCACGGTGGTAATTTTATTGCTCACACACACACACGCACACATTGAAAGACACAGTTTGTGCACTAAATTGGGAGGAATTCTGTTCTTATGAAGATTGTAAGGACGGTCACCGGACCAGAATGATTTGGGGCAATGGGCTTGGGACCACATTTATAGGATATTGGCCACACCCGGAGTGGCCAGTTCCCTCGGGAAGGTTCTACCGGGGGGACATTAATCGAACCATACGACTTGGGGCAATATGGGTATCAAAATTCATGATTTTTGAAACTGGTAATGAAAATGGCCATTTTGACCGGATTGGCCACACCCGGAGTGGCCAGTGCCCTCGGGAAGGTTCTACCGGGGGGACATTAATCGAACCATACGACTTGGGGCAATATGGGTATCAAAATTCATGGTTTTTGAAACTTGTAATGAAAATGGCCATTTTGACCGGATTGGCCACACCCGGAGTGGCAATTGCCCTCGGGAAGGTTCTACCGGGGGGACATTAATCGAACCATACGACTTGGGGCAATATGGGTATCAAAATTCATGGTTTTTTTAAACTGGTAATGGAAATGGGCATTTTGACTGGATTGGCCACACCCGGAGTGGCCAGTTCCCTCGGGAAGGTTCTACCGGGGGGACATTAATCGAACCATACGACTTGGGGCAATATAGGTATCAAAATTCATGGTTTTTTAAACTGGTAATGGAAATGGGCATTTTGACCGGATTGGCCACACCCGGAGTGGCCAGTGCCCTCGGGAAGGTTCTACCGGGGGGACATTGATCGAACCATACGACTTGGGGCAATATAGGTATCAAAATTCATGGTTTTTGAAACTTGTAATGAAAATGGCCATTTTGACCGGATTGGCCACACCCGGAGTGGCAATTGCCCTCGGGAAGGTTCTACCGGGGGACATTAATCGAACCATACGACTTGGGGCAATATGGGTATCAAAATTCATGGTTTTTTTAAACTGGTAATGGAAATGGGCATTTTGACTGGATTGGCCACACCCGGAGTGGCCAGTTCCCTCGGGAAGGTTCTACCGGGGGGACATTAATCGAACCATACGACTTGGGGCAATATAGGTATCAAAATTCATGGTTTTTTAAACTGGTAATGGAAATGGGCATTTTGACCGGATTGGCCACACCCGGAGTGGCCAGTGCCCTCGGGAAGGTTCTACCGGGGGGACATTGATCGAACCATACGACTTGGGGCAATATAGGTATCAAAATTCATGGTTTTTGAAACTGGTAATGAAAATGGCCATTTTGACCGGATTGGCCACACCCGGAGTGGCCAGTGCCCTCGGGAAGGTTCTACCGGGGGGACATTAATCGAACCATACGACTTGGGGCAATATGGGTATCAAAATTCATGATTTTTGAAACTGGTAATGAAAATGGCCATTTTGACCGGATTGGCCACACCCGGAGTGGCAATTGCCCTCGGGAAGGTTCTACCGGGGGGACATTAATCGAACCATACGACTTGGGGCAATATGGGTATCAAAATTCATGGTTTTTGAAACTTGTAATGAAAATGGCCATTTTGACCGGATTGGCCACACCCGGAGTGGCAATTGCCCTCGGGAAGGTTCTACCGGGGGGACATTAATCGAACCATACGACTTGGGGCAATATGGGTATCAAAATTCATGGTTTTTGAAACTTGTAATGAAAATGGCCATTTTGACCGGATTGGCCACACCCGGAGTGGCAATTGCCCTCGGGAAGGTTCTACCGGGGGGACATTAATCGAACCATACGACTTGGGGCAATATGGGTATCAAAATTCATGGTTTTTTTAAACTGGTAATGGAAATGGGCATTTTGACTGGATTGGCCACACCCGGAGTGGCCAGTTCCCTCGGGAAGGTTCTACCGGGGGGACATTAATCGAACCATACGACTTGGGGCAATATAGGTATCAAAATTCATGGTTTTTTAAACTGGTAATGGAAATGGGCATTTTGACCGGATTGGCCACACCCGGAGTGGCCAGTGCCCTCGGGAAGGTTCTACCGGGGGGACATTGATCGAACCATACGACTTGGGGCAATATAGGTATCAAAATTCATGGTTTTTGAAACTGGTAATGAAAATGGCCATTTTGACCGGATTGGCCACACCCGGAGTGGCCAGTGCCCTCGGGAAGGTTCTACCGGGGGGACATTAATCGAACCATACGACTTGGGGCAATATGGGTATCAAAATTCATGATTTTTGAAACTGGTAATGAAAATGGCCATTTTGACCGGATTGGCCACACCCGGAGTGGCAATTGCCCTCGGGAAGGTTCTACCGGGGGACATTAATCGAACCATACGACTTGGGGCAATATGGGTATCAAAATTCATGGTTTTTTTAAACTGGTAATGGAAATGGGCATTTTGACTGGATTGGCCACACCCGGAGTGGCCAGTTCCCTCGGGAAGGTTCTACCGGGGGGACATTAATCGAACCATACGACTTGGGGCAATATGGGTATCAAAATTCATGATTTTTGAAACTGGTAATGAAAATGGCCATTTTGACCGGATTGGCCACACCCGGAGTGGCAATTGCCCTCGGGAAGGTTCTACCGGGGGGACATTAATCGAACTATTCGACTTAGGGCAATATGGGTACCAAAATTCATGGTTTTTGATACTGGACATGAAAATTACCATTTTGATTGGACATTTTCCGAACCATACTTGTTTTGGCAATTTATTTCCACAGAGGTGCCAAAGATTGAAAACATTTTATAGGAATAAACTATTTAGGATTAAATACATAGGCAATGTTTTAAAAATATAAAATAAAATAGAATATTTTTTAGGAGTTTTGTACAAAGTTCTTTGTCGTATTGGTCATGTAGAACATAACCACCTGCACCTTTTTTTGCGATGTTATGCATTTTGAAGAGTTTTAAGAATTTAAAGCAGACATTTAAAGAATTTCATGAACTCGTATAATTAAATGAATTTAAAAAATCAAGGCATTTTTTTATGCGAAATGTTTTAAAAATTAAAAAGATAAGAATGTTTGAAGATTTTACATGAGCATGAGCATGAGAGCATGAGCATGAATAGGATCGTAATAACCTATATTAGAATGTATAAAGCTTTAAAAATATTTAAAAAAAAAAGGTTTTTGTTAAATTACAAAAAAAAACGGTTTTTTTTGTATTTAATAATTTTATGATTCTAGAAAAACAGTCTGGAAAAATTTAAAAAAGCTGAAAATTTTTGAAAATCTGTTTTAAAAAAATCCTATTCTGCAATTAATTTTGCTTGCTTGAAATTCAGAAAATATTTGCAACGGCCTTACTTATGAAACCAAACGGAAAAATTGAAAAAAAAACTAAAAATTCTTGTAAATCCTCAATAAAAAAAATTAAAAACTCTTAAATTTGAACATAAGATTCAAAACCTTAAAAATGAACATTATTAGATTCATAAAGAATATTATCTTTTTTTTAAATATTCAATTTTGTTTTATTCTTTAAATTTTAAGAGCTCTTAAAATTTATAAAGTTCTTAAAATATTTAATGATTAATAATCTCAAAAAAGATCCGATACAAAAAAAAAATAAAAAAATCTTCAGAGTCTATTTTTTCAAATTTTTATATCGTTTAACGGTACACAGCAACCATAGCTTTTGCACCCAGATTTCTGCTACAGACATTTTAGTATCTTCAAAACTACGGGACCTATCGATATGATTTTTGATTCATCCCCTAAATTACTGTCTTCAAAGTTATTTACAACAAATATTTTTCAAAGTTTATGTCCCCCCCCCCCCCCCTTCAAAGTTGGCCTGAATAATCAGGGGGCAAAAAAAATATTTTTTCGAAAAACTTCAAAATTTTAATGAAAACCAAAGTTGAATCAACTGAAAACCAGTTAAAATGCTTTTTCCCGCGTTTATAATCATATTTAGCATGTTTGAACTCCTTTGAAAATATTTTAAATTTTCATGATATATCAATGTACAGTCGGGACTGGCAACACCAGCCAGCAACAGTCAAGTGTTCGGAGCTCTTCAAACTTTTCGATTTTTACGCCGTATTTAACTGTGACTACCCGCGAGTTTGCTCCTCCAGCATGCCAAGGGCCGGCCGTGGCCGAGGCAGTTCGAGTGCGGCCTCGAAAAACCCGCGAAGTTCATCTACCGGCAGAGTGCAGAAAGGTAAACATACCAACGCCGCATCGACCGCCATCGCGCACGGGAGCGTGCCCGGTGACGTCACCGATCCTTCATTTTTACACGTGTCATACCGTCCACGTGAGTCCCCAGTACGGACGAGACAATCAACCCGGGCATCCGGAAGCACTTCCGGCCAGCAGCAGCATCAGCAGTCCACCAGCACTACGACAACCACCACTTCCAACGTTCCCACCAGCAACGAATTTGAGATGCTGAGTGGAGATGAAAACAACACCGACAGTGACAGCAGCAGTGCTGGCGACGACGATGACGATGATGAACTTGCGCGCAAGCAAGGAAAGCAGAAAAACGGTAACTCTCCGAAGGAACGACGACCACCTCCAATTTTTGTTTTGGATACGTTGGCTGACGATGTTGACGAGTTGCTTGAGGGACTCCAATATTGTCTCAAAATTGGCAAAACTTCTGTGCAAGTGATTACCCACAAGAAGCTGCATTTCGACTTGGTGGTGAAGAAGTTGAAGTTGCGAAACTTCAAATTCTTTACATTTGACCCTGCAGAGAAGGTCCCAGTGAAGATCGTCCTTCAGGGATATCCGGACCGCCCGATCTCCGACCTGGAAGAACACCTGACGGGCGTCAAGGTAAAGCCTCGAGAGATAAAGGTGCTCTCAAAATCGACTACGGTGACAGGTACGTACACCTTGTACCTCCTGTACTTCGATCGCGGGTCCGTCAAAATCCAGGACCTACGGCAGATCAAAGCACTGGACGGCTTCTTTGTGACGTGGCGATTCTATACGAAGAATCCGGCCGACGCAGCCCAATGCCACCGCTGTCAGAAATTCGGACACGGTTCCAGAAATTGCAATCTTCCACCCCGGTGCGTAAAGTGCGGTGAGACCCACTTCACCGAAAGGAGCAATCTTCCGCGGAAAGACCAGTTGGGGGAAAACCCCCAGCAGCACAAAGCGCGCGTCAAGTGTGCGAACTGTGGTGGTAACCACACGGCGAATTTCCGTGGCTGTGCCGCGCGGAAAAAGTACCTCGAGGAGCAGGACAAGAGGAAGAAAGCGCCAGCGTCCCGCCAACCTCCGAAGACTTCGAGCTCGAACGCTGCAGCAGCTGGCGGCGGAGCGGTTCCATCGACCAACCCAGCGTTCCCTCCCGGTTGGGGAGGTTCGTACGCTAGAGTAGCCGCTTCTGGGAGCGGTACTTCACCGGGACAAGCAGACGTCACCGGAGATGACCTCTTCACGCTTCCCGAGTTTTTCGCTCTTGCTGGAGAGATGCTCACGCGCTTCCGTGCCTGCCGGAACAAGGCAGAACAATTCCAAGCTCTCAGTGAGCTGATGATGAAGTACATCTACAACGGATAAGCTGCCTTGTGCAGCGAAGTTTTTCGACGTCAATAGACAAAACATACTGTGATTTAGTTTTAAGCTTTTCTATTTCTATCCTTTTCCTTAGTAAATCTAGAAGGTTTTTTTTTTTTTTAATTTTTCCTTCTCTTGCCAAACCCATTGTTAGAATATCCAATTACATCAAAATGAATTATAGTTCAAATCATAGTTGAAAGGAACTCCAAAACTCTATTAGGTTATAAGAAATACGGAATTGTTAATTGATTATTTACTAATAAAATAAATTGAATTGAAAAAAAAAATCAATGTACAGTCCCGCGAAAAGTTTTTTTTTGCGAAAAAAAAATCCGTCAATACCTCGCTATTTTCAAAACTAATGATTGGAAAGCAACTGTACGCCTATAAAATGCATTTTAAAACACTTATTTCATCCAAATATTGAAACCTAGGCTTTTAATTTCAATTTTTATATTTTTTATTATTTTGCCCCCCCCCCCCCCCCCCTCGACTTTGGTCAGATCCGAAGGACATAAACTTCAAAAAATATTTGCAATGGCCTAAATTGTTAAATAAAAGGTAATGTTCAAAAAAATATAAATATATAATTTAATTTATTAATGTCTCTGAAATTCTAAAAAAAAAATCTTGGTAAATTGAATTTATTTAAAATTTTGAATATTCATTTGTTTTTATTTTATTTGTTAATGTTTTTAAAAACTAGTTTAAAATATTTTCAACTCAAGATTCTAGACTATTTAAAATTGATTGAATTCAAAGAGTTAAACATATTATTAAACTTAATTTAAAAAATTAAACAAATTCGATTTAATTTTTAAACATTTAGATTTTTAAAATTTCAAAATACCTAGAATCTATTTTTATAAAATTTCAAGAACGTTAATAAATTTATAAAAAAAAATAAAAAATTTCCTTTTTTCGACAATTTAAAAGATATAAAAATTTAAAAAAAATGAATTTTGAAAAACTTTCACTTTTTATCAGAAATTTTATAAAATTATAAATTATTAAATTTTTTAAGAAGTTTATAAATCCCAAGAATAGAATTTAATAAAATATAACAAAATTGAATGATTTCAAAAAAATCATAATTAAAAAAAAATATATTTTTATCTAAGAATGTTCAAACTTAAGGTTTTGAAAAGTTTATTTGATTTTTATTTTATTTTTTCCATTTGGTTTTTATTAGTAAAGCCGCTGCAAAAATATTTTCTGAATTTCAAGCATGCAAAATAATTTTAAAAATTGTTTTTTTTTTAAATATTGAATTTCATTCAATTCAATTTCATTCATTCAAATAAAAATCAACGCAGTCTTATTTCCCATCCCGTAAAATAATATAGATTCAAAAAAAAATCTTTAAAATAACAACATAGATTCAATATCCTTTAGTAAAACAAATTTGCGTTTAAATGTCAAAGATTATTGCTTACACTCGATATGCAGAAAAAAATATGAGTGAATTTAACTGCCTTAACTTCAATGATTTAAAAATAATAATATTATTTTTCTTCTTCCTAACATCGTCAGAAAAACGCGCTTCACGTCAAAGATAGTTAAATGTTTAGTTTAGAGAAAAAAAGGTGGGTACAAGAAGATTTGGTTGATTGAGTATTACGTCATTTTTATGTAATTTTACCTAAAATAATGTGAAAGAATGTGAAGTTCATCAGCAAGGGTTTGTTAAACGTACTCTGGACGTTATATTTGAACAAACCCAAACAGATGAAATTTTCACCAGTTCCTTTTGAAAAGTTACTTATTTGTTTGGACAGAAAATTTGTCACCATTCCCCGATTTTATATTACCGTAAAACGGGGTGACTTTGATAGCCGGGGACTTTGATAGGTTTGCGATTTTTACGCAAAATGAAGAGTACTGTTAAAATACGTAAGGAATGGTTTAGAAACATACTGACCGTGGTAGAGAAGTGTTCGAAGTACCTCAACAAGAACTTTTCATAAAATTTTGACAAGTTTAAAAAGTTAGTTAAGTATAGTTAAGAAAATGTTGATGAAAGTCATTATTTTAAACTTCTCAAAGTGTCATGATTTTCTCAATGAACCTGATTTTGAATCGGAAAACGGAATGCATTTTCGGATTCTTTGTACAATTTTACACTAGGAGAAAGTTAAATAAGTTTGTAAAAAATAAATAATATCTGTTTTTGAAACACAATTAAAACAAATCTCCAAATATATAGGCAATTTCAGTTGAACAAATTTCATGTAAAATGTGAAAACTTGTGATTTGTGCTTCGAAATCAGTATAAAATGCAATATAAATCGATAATTTTATAAACAAAACTAGTTTTAACAAATTTCAGGCAAAATTCCGACTTTTTAACAATTTTACCTAAAATTTATATATATTTTGCCTAAAAGCTTATACACTTAGTTAACTAAATATAAACATTGATTTTTTTTTCTTAAATACTATATCAGCTACTTTAGTGATCGTACATTTATCGTACAAATGAAGTTTGAACATCTTAAATATGATTTTAACAAGAAAAACTATGACTATCAAAGTCACCCCGGAATTAAAACTAAAATATTTTAACGTAACTATTTTTCTGAACATTATTGAAAAAACTTTTTTTCCGAAATAGTGCATGGACTTTGTGTGGCCTACCCCAGTACATGTTTTAAAAATAATAATCTTGAGAAAAACCTTACCTGTTCGAAAATATTCCAAAAACTAATTGAAATCCTATCAAAGTCACCCCGGTTTACGGTACTATAAAAAAAATTTACTGTGAAAATTATGTCAGATTTTAAGTTACACAAAGTGCAACATTTCAATTCCTGCATTGTTCCCTTAAAATTTCTCAACCTACGCCAACGAGCGGGAAATAATCGCCCAACTTTTCCAACGAGACGTGGAACAACAACAAAAAAAAGAAGCACCTTTGCTGGGAACCCTGACAGTTGCTGTTTCTGGGGCTCATTCACCGCAGACTTTTCATTAACGAATGTTTTAAGTATAATTACACACCAGGGTGGAAACAAATACAACGACGGTGGGTTTTCCCCGAAAAAGTTACTCCCTTCAAGTGAAGGAGGAGGATGTTTGTGTTGGAAATTAACCCCAACTAACGAAGGTGGTGAAACTGAATTTTGCAGAAATTTCCGTCCGGTTTCTACAACTGGACTGTCAAGGGTTAATCCTTTGCTCCTGCGGACTCGATCCAAGTACACTCGAATGAATACGAACTTTAATTTAATAAATGTTTCTGCTTACGCAGTAGTTTGCGATTGTGTAACAGGATAAAAAAAAACTCATTTCAAAACATTTTCTGAAGAAATATTTCAAAAACAAAATAAATAAATAAAACAAATCTCACATGAAATAAAAAACTTGCATTCCCAACCACCAAAAAACACTCACACAAAACCGCGTGCTGCACCTAATAAAAGAAGCTTTCGCTAATGCTATTGTTTGCTCCACACAGAACACAGAACGAACGGCTACACGCAAAAACCGAATCAAAGGATTTCGTTGAATAGGCAAAAGAGTAGCAAAAGATGGTGGCTTTCCGTTTTTCTCTCTCTTTTTCTTTTGTTCCGGCCAGGTCAAAACACGTTCGTGTGTGTGTGTGCGCGCTCGTGTGTGCAATCCTTTGTTCTCTCTCACTCTGTGTAGAGAGTTACACAAAAGCGAATACAATTTGCTCTGGTTTTCATTTTTTTCTTCTTGCATTTTCGGAGGAAACAAGCACAATCTGGCTCGGCTGCCGAGTTTAAGTCCTTTGACAATGTAAATGTTTGCGAGATTGTTAAATCTTGTAAACGCCACTTTGTTTCGTCATAATGGTTGGAGGGGGAAGGGTGGGGGCATTGTTGTCGAGAGAGTATACTTCTTGGGAGATTATTTATTTACTTTTCGTTTTGTGGTAAAGTAAATTAAAACCATTTATTTGGCAAGAGGAAACTTCTCATAATTTGTGAGCTTATTGTAACAAAATTGTTCTGAGTTGAATGTTGCAAGTATTTTGAGTACTTTAATTCATTTTATTTTTTATGATTCAATATAAGGCCACTACAATTTTTGTTTAAATGTGTTTGTTCCTGGTCTAACCAGGGAAACAGAAAACAAAATTTAAATGATTCAAATAATATTTATGACAACTTTCTCTTTCAATACTTTTTATTTTAATTTTATTTTTTTGATTTTATAGAAATTTTACAGCTTAATTGTATCTCAATATTGTAAAGACAATTCAATAAAAAAAAGTTATAAATTCCAAAAACCCCTTTTTTATATTTCACAATAATGTGACTCTAAAAATCAATTTGAGCATGAAGATTATTTTAGAATATGAAATTTTTTTGCCTTTCTTACTAAAGAAAGGTATAGGTTTTACTTTAAGCCAGGACGTCATTTCCATCTTCGTAAATATGTCGATTCAGCGTGAATTTTAATCGGAAAAATCGTCAAAAAATCACACTGCATCGATTTTCGACGCTCTATCGATTCACCTTGACAGAACTCGTCTATCTCGAATCCTCGAATTTTGAGAAAATAAATTCCGTGGAGGTCGAGTGATGTTCGTATGTGGTAAAATTTTGCAAAATTTTGTGTCGCGCCGTTCTCAGCTCCCATAAATCCGATTTCGATTTTTCTGAGTGCAGATGAAAGCTAGTGTGCTGAACCTGGGCGAGTTGCCACGCAAATTTCAAAATATCCATCTGTTTTCGGATGCGGCCAGACTTTTCAACAAAATACACAGTTTTCAAATGAAAATATGGTCAATTTTTTTCATTTTCATATTTTTTATTTATCTCAAAAATTGCATTTTTCGAGCTCTACAACCTCCCAAATTTTCATCCAGATCCATAATCTGGTTCTGGAGTTAGAGCCATTTGATTAACCTACCAAAAGAAAAAAAATCCCTAAAAAAAGGTAAAAGCCCACCTGGTGACCTTCACCAACGTTTTTCATTTCTGACTTTATTCAAAATTTCTTGCTACATTCATAGTACAGACCATGAGTGAGCATCTGAAACAAATTCGACATCGATCGGCAATCCCGATCAAGTTTTAGAACGATTTACTTTTTGCCTTTCTTACTAAAGAAAGGTATAGGTTTTACTTTAAGCCAGGACGTCATTTCCATCTTCGTAAATATGTCGATTCAGCGTGAATTTTAATCGGAAAAATCGTCAAAAAATCACACTGCATCGATTTTCGACGCTCTATCGATTCACCTTGACAGAACTCGTCTATCTCGAATCCTCGAATTTTGAGAAAATAAATTCCGTGGAGGTCGAGTGATGTTCGTATGTGGTAAAATTTTGCAAAATTTTGTGTCGCGCCGTTCTCAGCTCCCATAAATCCGATTTCGATTTTTCTGAGTGCAGATGAAAGCTAGTGTGCTGAACCTGGGCGAGTTGCCACGCAAATTTCAAAATATCCATCTGTTTTCGGATGCGGCCAGACTTTTCAACAAAATACACAGTTTTCAAATGAAAATATGGTCAATTTTTTTCATTTTCATATTTTTTATTTATCTCAAAAATTGCATTTTTCGAGCTCTACAACCTCCCAAATTTTCATCCAGATCCATAATCTGGTTCTGGAGTTAGAGCCATTTGATTAACCTACCAAAAGAAAAAAAATCCCTAAAAAAAGGTAAAAGCCCACCTGGTGACCTTCACCAACGTTTTTCATTTCTGACTTTATTCAAAATTTCTTGCTACATTCATAGTACAGACCATGAGTGAGCATCTGAAACAAATTCGACATCGATCGGCAATCCCGATCAAGTTTTAGAACGATTTACTTTTTGCCTTTCTTACTAAAGAAAGGTATAGGTTTTACTTTAAGCCAGGACGTCATTTCCATCTTCGTAAATATGTCGATTCAGCGTGAATTTTAATCGGAAAAATCGTCAAAAAATCACACTGCATCGCTTCGTCGCCAAGTCGACAAGTTGTCAAGTTGAGCTTCGAATGCTGGCGCGAGAATGCTGGCGCATATATTTTGGCTCGACTTATACTCATTTTGTAGTAGCTTGTCTACCGATGTTTCCTTCAATATGTAAGATATCGTAGCTTTTCGGTTTCTTTTGCCCTGTCCGTTTTTGCATATCTGTCCAATGTTTATTCAAAAACTTTTGTGACATAGGACATTCATCCGGCTACAATCAATTTGTTTTCCGTGCGCTCTTAACACCTAAACTACCATGCAAGCGAAAAAAGGCGAAGTCCAACTTCAAACAGCTGTATCTCGGCTACCTGTGGACGGATTTTCAAAATTCAAGAAGCAAAAGATGCGGACAGATCTCTAGTTTATTTTGCTTTTTGAAAAGTCAAAAACAGAGGCACTTACCCTAAGTTATTCCCAAAACCAACCAGGTAACTTTTTTTTAGCCCTCTATTTTCTAGTTGTTTTGCATTTTGGATCGAATGTTGAATGACAATTTGTTTAAAATTTTATCATAATGCAAGTTACAGTACAATTATAATACCCAATACCATATTGGACCGATCTGGACACATTGGGACCGGTTCCAGGTTCTCCGGTGAAACCCGGAATATCCCCAATTCCAGAGTATTTTCAAGAATTTTATTAGAGTGGCAATATGGGTATCAAAATTCAGCATTTTCAAAATCAAGCTCACTGATGACGCTGAAAACCATTTTGGACATATCTGGCCACTTTGGGACCGATTCCAGGTTCTCCGGTGGAACCCGGAATATCCCCAATTCCAGAGTATTTTCAAGAATTTTATTAGAGTGGCAATATGGGTATCAAAATTCAGCATTTTCAAAATCAAGCTCACTGATGACGCTGAAAACCATTTTGGACATATCTGGCCACTTTAGGACCGGTTCCAGGTTCTCCGGTGGAACCCGGAATATCCCCAATTCCAGAGTATTTTCAAGAATTTTATTAGAGTGGCAATATGGGTATCAAAATTCAGCATTTTCAAAATCAAGCTCACTGATGACGCTGAAAACCATTTTGGACATATCTGGCCACTTTGGGACCGGTTCCAGGTTCTCCGGTGAAACCCGGAATATCCCCAATTCCAGAGTATTTTCAAGAATTTTATTAGAGTGGCAATATGGGTATCAAAATTCAGCATTTTCAAAATCAAGCTCACTGATGACGCTGAAAACCATTTTGGACATATCTGGCCACTTTGGGACCGATTCCAGGTTCTCCGGTGGAACCCGGAATATCCCCAATTCCAGAGTATTTTCAAGAATTTTATTAGAGTGGCAATATGGGTATCAAAATTCAGCATTTTCAAAATCAAGCTCACTGATGACGCTGAAAACCATTTTGGACTTATCTGGCCACTTTGGGACCGGTTCCAGGTTCTCCGGTGGAACCCGGAATATCCCCAATTCCAGAGTATTTTCAAGAATTTTATTAGAGTGGCAATATGGGTATCAAAATTCAGCATTTTCAAAATCAAGCTCATTGATGACGCAAAAAACCATTTTGGACATATCTGGCCACTTTGGGACCGATTCCAGGTTCTCCGGTGGAACCCGGAATATCCCCAATTCCAGAGTATTTTCAAGAATTTTATTAGAGTGGCAATATGGGTATCAAAATTCAGCATTTTCAAAATCAAGCTCACTGATGACGCTGAAAACCATTTTGGACATATCTGGCCACTTTGGGACCGGTTCCAGGTTCTCCGGTGGAACCCGGAATATCCCAACTACGGAGTATTTTCAAGAAATTTATTAGAGTGGCAATATGGGTATCAAAATTCAGCATTTTCAAAATAAAACTCATTGATGACGCTAATACCCATTTTGGACATATCTGGCCATTTTGGGACCGGTTCCAGGTTTTCCGTTGGAACCCCGAATATCCCCAATTACAGAGCAATTTCAAGAATTTTATTGGAGTGGCAATACGCATAACAAAATTTAGCATTTTCAAAATCATTCCAAAAAAATAATTTGAGTGTCAACAAAAAACTTTATTTTGAAAATGCTGAATTTTGATACCCATATTGCCATCTAGGAAAAGCTCCGTAATTGGGGTTGTTCCGGGTTCCACTGGAGAACCTGGAACCGGTCCCAAAGTGGCCAGATATGTCCAAAATAGTTTTTAGTTTTTATTTTAATCAATGAGCTTGATTTGGAAATGCTGAATGTTGATACCAATATTGCCAATCCAATAAAATTCTTGAAAATACTCTGGCATTGGGGATATTCCTGGTTCTTCTGGAGAACCTGGAACCGGTCCCAAAGTGGCCAAATATGTCCAAAATGGTCTTTAGCGTCATCAATAAATGCTGAATTTGGATACCCATAATGCTCCCCCAATAAATTTCTTGAAAATACTCTGGAATTGGGGATATTCCGGGTTTCACCGGAGAACCTGGAACCGGTCCCAAAAAGGCCAGATATGTCCAAAATGGTTTTCAGCGTCATCAATGAGCTTGATTAGTGAAAATGCTGAATTTTGATACCCATATTGCCACTCTAATAAAATTCTTGAAAATACTCTGGAATTGGGGATATTCCGGGTTTCACCGGAGAACCTGGAATCGGTCCCAAAGTGGCCAGATATGTCCAAAATGGTTTTCAACGTCATCAGTGAGCTTGATTTTGAAAATGCTGAATTTTGATACCCATATTGCCACTCTAATAAAATTCTTGAAAATACTCTGGAATTGGGGATATTCCGGGTTCCACCGGAGAACCTGGAACCGGTCCCTAAGTGGCCAGATATGTCCAAAATGGTTTTCAGCGTCATCAATGAGCTTGATTTTGAAAATGCTGAATTTTGATACACATATTGCCACTCTAATAAAATTCTTGAAAATACTCTGGAATTGGGGATATTCCGGGTTTCACCGGAGAACCTGGAACCGGTCCCAAAGTGGCCAGATATGTCCAAAATGGTTTTCAGCGTCATCAGTGAGCTTGATTTTGGAAATGCTGAATTTTGATACCCATATTGCCACTCTAATAAAATTCTTGAAAATACTCTGGAATTGGGGATATTCCGGGTTTCACCGGAGAACCTGGAACCGGTCCTAAAGTGGCCAGATATGTCCAAAATGGTTTTCAGTGTCATCAGTGAGCTTGATTTTGAAAATGCTGAATTTTGATACCCATATTGCCACTCTAATAAAATTCTTGAAAATACTCTGGAATTGGGGATATTCCGGGTTTCACCGGAGAACCTGGAATCGGTCCCAAAGTGGCCAGATATGTCCAAAATGGTTTTCAGCGTCATCAGTGAGCTTGATTTTGGAAATGCTGAATTTTGATACCCATATTGCCACTCTAATAAAATTCTTGAAAATACTCTGGAATTGGGGATATTCCGGGTTTCACCGGAGAACCTGGAACCGGTCCCAATGTGTCCAGATCGGTCCAATATGGTATTGGGTATTATAATTGTACTGTAACTTGCATTATGATAAAATTTTAAACAAATTGTCATTCAACATTCGATCCAAAATGCAAAACAACTAGAAAATAGAGGGTTAAAAAAAAGTTACCTGGTTGGTTTTGGGAATAACTTAGGGTAAGTGCCTCTGTTTTTGACTTTTCAAAAAGCAAAATAAACTAGAGATCTGTCCGCATCTTTTGCTTCTTGAATTTTGAAAATCCGTCCACAGGGAGCCGAGATACAGCTGTTTGAAGTTGGACTTCGCCTTTTTTCGCTAGCTTGGTAGTTCGCGGGATAATATTGAGGATGGTAGTTTAAGTGTTAAAAACGCCTAAATGTAGACTTCATTTGTCGTAAGTTTATCTAACAGGGTTCATTGGATTCCAATAGGAGCTTTCCAAGCTTTCATCGTTTATATCGTTTTCAAAGTTTTCAATGCTGGCGACGCCAATGGCTTTCTACCTAAGGTTCTCGCTATTGAGTGTGTAGTGGTGCGGTTGTTGAAAATAGCTATCTCTGACTCTGTCACTTTCTTAGAAGCTTCTTAGGCTAGCTTCCCTGCGGCACACGCGTTTCACCGAAGCTAAAAAACCAAAACCGCGGTGTGCATTGTCAATGGCGCATGGGAAGCTTGCTATGATCGCGTTTGGCATAAACGCTTGTTTGATTACAAACGTACAAGCATATTGTACGATTGAATATTTTCTTTTGGTGAAAATTGCGTTTTTTATTTCTTTTGGAAATCATATCATTTATAATACTTTGCTTTCATCATAAGACTTTCTTTTGTGCTGACGTTATAAATAAACAAAGTCGATGTTATGAATTGAAAAAAGTTCTACCATTGTTATATTCTTTAGTAAGAAAGGCTCTGTCTCACCCCAGGTGGGATTAAATCGGGTTTTTTGTATGCTTTAGAAGAATGATTTTTTGAATATTTTTTTATAACTTTTAAAATGCTTGAAAAAGTTCATTTTATTTTTTTTTAATCAAAATAGGATTTTAAATAAAAAATATACTTTTAGGAATGTTGATAACGTAAAGTACCAGTAAATCAACCTAAAATATTTTTTAACGAAAAATCAAATCGAAAAGTTCATAAAATTTCCATTATCATTGACCTCTTGTTGTTGAGGTACTGGTACAAATAGAAGAAGAAACAGAAATAAATTTTGTTTTCAAAAGTAATAGCAATAAAACTATTTTTCAAAGTTCTACCTTAGATTTTTTTCCGACTTTTTTTCGAAATCATAATTTTTCAATTTTTTTTTTTATTTCAAAATTAGGCCGTTGCAAATATTTTTTGAAGTTTATGCCCGCTCGACTCTGACCAAAGCAAGGCCTCCCTCCCTCCCAAAAAAATATAAAAACTGAAATTTCGAGCCACGGTATCAACATTCCAATAAAAAAAAAGTGTTTTAAAATGCTTGATACACCTATTCAGTTGATTTGCAATCATCAGTTTCCAAAATATCTAAGCAGCAACGTAAAAAAATTGCGAGAAAAAAAGCTTTTGATCACTATAAAAAAAAAATGTGTTTTGGTATGCTTTAGAAGATTACGTTTTACTCAAAATGGGGAAAAAAAATAAGCATTGTTCTAAATTTTTTTAAAACCGTTTTGTTTTAAAAGCATTAAAAAAAGCTATAAAAAAAGTTCCTTTTATTTGCAAATGTTTTTTTGAAATCTATGTCTTTCGAATCTAACCAAATTCAAGAGAGTGGGGCAAAAAAATATAAAAACTGAATTAACGAGCCATGGTTTCAACACTTCAATGAAAAAAAAGTGTTATAAAATTCATTATACACCTATCCAGTCGATTTGTAATCATTAATTTCCAAAATATCTAAACATCAGTAATAAAAAAAAGATACTTTTAAAATTGTTAATAACGTAAACCAGTAAATCCACCTTAAATTATTTTTTTACGAAAATCGAAATGTTCACGAAATTTCCATTAATTCAATTCAATTCGGTTTTATTGGTGAATAATCAAGATACAACGAGTTATTTTGAAGTGCATAACAGAGTTTTGGAGTTCCTTACAGCTGTGTGTTGCATCATAATCCATTTAGGAACAATTATTTCTTTAACTAAGGCACTAACAAGAGTAAGAAAAAACTATAAAAAAAACTTACAGAAAAATTTCCATTAAATTTGTCTAAGAAACTATTGAATTTGACCTCTAGTTGTTGAGGTACTGGTACAAATAGAAAAAGTAACAGAAATAAATTTTGTTTTTAAAAGTAATAGAAAAAAAAACTATTTTTAAAAATTCTACTATACATTAATTTTTTCGACCTTTTTTCAAAATCCAAATTTTTAAAAAAAAAATTTCAAAATTAGGCCGTTGCAAATATTTTTCAAAGTTTATTTCGCAAACCCCCCCCCCCCCCTCCCCCTTCAAATCGGTTCGAAAAATCAGGGGGCAAATTTTTTTTTTTTTTAAAAACTTCAAAATTTGAAAGGAAATAGAAGTCTAACCAACTGACAACAATTAGAAATGCATTTCCTGCGTTTAACACCATATTTAGCATGTCTGGGATTGATAAAAAATATTTAAAATTTTGGTGGAATTCCAATGTACAGCACTGCCCATGTTCGCATATATGCTCTCTCAGAAATCTTATATTTTTTATTTTTCACAAACTCTTTTTTTATATTTCACATTTTTGTTTTTAATTTGAGCATGAAGAATATTCAGATAATTTTATTTTTTGGATTTAAAAAAGACAACTTTTTAGTTTTGCTCAAAATGGGGAAAAAGCAGCATTGTTGTCAATTTTTATTTTTTTAATACAGTTTTTTTTAAAGCTTAAAAAAACGCTCTTATAAAAGTTCCCTTTTTACCAAAATAGGATTCAGATACTTTCAGAAATGTTGATAACGTGAACCAGTAAATCCACTTAAAATTATTTTTAAAACTAATAGAAAAAAACGATTTTTCAAAGTTCTAATAAAAATAAAATTTTCGACCTTTTTTTCAAAATCATAGTTTTTTTATTATTTTTTTTCTAAATTAGACCATCACAAATTAAAAATACGAAAAAAATTAGACGAGATGCCTTAATTTAAAAAAAAACAGAATAGCACGAATTACTGGTATCTAATGTCAGCTCATTAAAGATTTAAATTTAAATTAACAGCACTTTTTCACATAAATAACATCAAAAAAGACATTACACAAAGAATTTAAATTTATTTTAACTGTGATTTGAAAATATCAAAATTAATAAGACCAAATCCATGTATGTCTCCTACAATAAATAAAGTGAGATTCAGAAGAAGATGGTACCGTAAACCGGGGTGACTTTGATAGGATTTCAATTTGTTTTCAGAATATTTTCCAACAGGTAAGGTTTTTCTCAAGACTATTATTTTTAAAACATGTACTGGGGTAGACTATACAAAGTCCATGCACTATTTTGGAAAAAAAAAGTTTTTTCAATAATGTTTAGAAAAATGATTACGTTAAAAATTCTTAGTTTTAATTCCGGGGTGACTTTGATAGTCATAGTTTTTCTTGTTAAAATCATATTTAAGATGTTCAAACATTATTTGTACGTTAAATGTACCACCACTAAGGAAGCTGATATAGTTTTTAAGAAAAAAAACCAATGTTTATATTTAGTTAACTAAGTTTATAAGCTTTTTAGCAAAATACATATAAATTTTAGGTAAAATTGTTAAAAAGTCGGAATTTTGCCTGAAATTTGTTAAAACTAGTTTTGTTTGTAAAATTATCGATTTATATTGCATTTTACACTGAATTCGAAGCACGAATCACAAGTTTTCACATTTTACATGAAATTTGTTATACTGAAATTGCCTATAAATTTGGAGATTTTTTTTAATTGTGTTTCAAAAACACATATTATTTATTGTTTACAAACTTTTTTAACCTTCTCCTAGTGGAAAATTGTCCAAAGAATCCGAAAATGCATTCCGTTTTCCGATTAAAAATCATGTTCATTGAGAAAATCATGACACTTTGAGAAGTTTAAAATAATGACTTTCATCAACATTTTCTTAACTGTAGTTAACTAACTTTTTAAACTTGTCAACATTTTATGAAAAGTTCTTCTTGAGGTACTTTGAACACTTCTCTACCACGGTCAGTATGTTTCTAAACCATCCCTTACGTATTTTAATTGTACTCTTCATTTTGCGGAAAAATCGCAAACCTATCAAAGTCACCCCGGCTATCAAAGTCACCCCGTTTTACGGTATTTGTAGTTGGCCAGTAAAACTAACTTATATGTAAATTTACCTCGATTTTTGTAGACCAAGAACTACACATACAAAGATGTAGATTTACACACTGTTTCAGGTACGCAAAGTAACATATCTGGAATCCGGTTCCCATGGACCATTCTTTACAAAAATGACAAGCTTAGCTTGCGACATGTCAAAGAACATGGTTTTCCAGCGGTAGATACAATAGACTAGAGTGGGAAATTTGACATGACCCTGGAATATTGGGACCCGGTTTCGATGGACCAACATTAAACAAATTAGTTCTGAGGATCAGATCTGGATCAAAGCCCAGAGTAATCGAACAAAATTACAATCAAGTTTCTTGTATGTTGGTTGTTGAACTCAAATATGAGTCCTAGAATGTCCTGAAGAGATTTGGGAATTTGTAATCCAAGATGGCGGCCAATATGGCGATGGTGTAGTTTTGAGAGTATTCATTTAGTAATGTCACATTTAATCAATCAATCAAATTTGACTAATCTAGAGTCAATGAACTCGAATTTTATCTTAAGAGCAAAAAATAGAAAATACGAAGAAAGTTTTTTTTTTCGTAAATTCTATAATCCAAACTAACTTGTGATAGGTGAAACTTCGAATATTCGAGTCTTGACTTTATCATTAGCTTGATGACATTTGATATTATAATTGATCTATATTTTCAATTAAACTTGACTCAGCACAAAAACATTCAAAATTCGATTATCTCAAACCAAAAAAAAATAAAGTTCCTAAATTAAACTTCCCCTCAAATTAACCCGTCTACGCAAATACTCGTTTCCCCAACAACCTCCGAATGATGACAAACTGCCAAAAGCAGTCAGTGGTCGGGGAGAGCTACTTTTATCTGGCCTTTGCAAGTTCCGAACAACTTTGTCCGGACCAGCCACTCAAAGTCAAGCGCTCGAAAACCAGTATTAATCCCTTTGCTTTCCTCTCGTGTAAAGTTTTCCACGCTGGAATTGGCGAAAAAGTTGGATGAAAAAAAAATGTCTTCTTACCTTTTTCGACTCAGTTCGTCTTCTTTTTCTTCTTCTACTACTTTGGTTGGCTTTTGTCTGTGTCTCCTCCCCCGCAAGCGAATGACACTCCTTAGCTATAATTTTCCATAATATAGTCTGTAATGATGACTTCAGAGCGGGCGGCAGCCCGAATAGGTCCAAGTCAGTCTACAGCGCCCGTTTCACCCCGCCACGTGGCCGGTCTACACCGTCTTCATAAATAAAGAAACTTTTTCGTTATAGCCACGAGCACACTCCGCTTCTGTTATTATCCTTCTGCCCCTTCTTCAAGCACCGGACCGGCGTCGTCGACGCCAACTACGATCCCCGACTTTTCCGGACAGATTTTCCTTGCGACTTGGCCTACTGGGTTTGCTTCTTTTTTTTCCTCCACTGACTTCACACAGCTCAAAGAATCTCTATAAAGACGAAATTGTTATAAATCAACATTATTTTCGCCGGCTTTCCGTGGCCTCTCTGACCCAGAATACGGATTTTTTTTTCCTTGCGTCACTTCCGTTGGAGGTTTTCCTCTCGGCTTCCGCTTTGCCACATACACTATACTTTATTCACTTCCTCTGTAATTTTGCCTCTTTCGAAAATCATCTACCATAGCACCTCACACATCTACACTCAAATCAAAGCAGGCTCACCTCCTTCTTCAAGGGGTTTCACTTTCGGTACGAATTTCCGCCAAGCCTACTACCACCACAAAACCATACACATACACTGACTCACAAACACTTTTACTTTTTTCTTCCTTCAGAAAGCAAAATCTTTTTCTTCCTTATACTCCTCCCTTCAACCAACAAATTTTCCTCACATCCGAACCCACCCACACAGTTGATTGGTTGGTGTTAGTTGTTTGCCGAGGCGTATGAATTAGTAACACCCGCACTTAACAAACTGCCCACCTCCGTGCCGGTTGATGGCCAAAAGATCCTGTGGAGAAAAAAAAAAGAAAAGATTACTAATTGACCGGCAGAGTGCCTCAGCTTTAATGAGTTTCTTTTGAGAAACATCTTGAAAGGTCAAAGCGCCCATGGGCGCTTCTTGAGAATTTACAGTCAATAACGGCGCCCGCCGTGCCAACATGTAGATCCGTAAAAAGGCGCTCACAAGCTTAAATTTCTACTTCACGACAGAGTTCCCCTAACTGCAAGGTTGGGAGCAAGGGAAACCATTCTGGCAACAACGTCCGGTTTCCGGTCGTCACGAGGAAGCGAAGTGAAAATTACGGGGTGCTATTCGATAATTGCAACCACCGTAGCGAGCGTATTTTTCCCGTCGCCTGTAATTATGCACGGTCTGAAATTAAAATCTCCAGATGAAAGCACTCGAGGAGATGTGGAAGTGTTGCCAGAAAGCATTTTAGCACTTAATTAAACTTTTGTAGAAGGGCACTTCGGAAGGAGTTGCGGGAGGATGACGAAAGGGATATTGGGGTGAAGATATAGGCGAGTTTAAGTGCAATAATGGTTCTAGTAACTAGTAAATACAATTATGAAAAAAATGTAAAAGGTGAACAAAAATGTCAAACTACTTCTAATTAAATCTATAATATTGTGAAATCTCTTGATACAGGAAGAATTTGATAATAAAAAATGTTCGCATAAATGTCCCATATGCATTTTCATAACTTTTAAGTCTTGATGCAGTCTAATGCTCAGGCACTTTTTCACGATATCCAAACACGTAACCTTATGGGTGCAATAAATGTGCCTTGCGATTTTCTAAGTTTACTGTGTTTTGTGCGTATGGGACATTTATTCGAAACTGGGCAGTATATCGCTTCAAGCAACTTATTTATTTTATTTTTTTTTCTGATCAATTTGGTGTCTTCGGCAAAGTCTCAAATTAAAATTGGGACTGTTCGATTCTCAAAAAAAAACTTGAGTGCATAATGGTGCAAATTCTGAATATTATTTTTTGAAAAAAATGATTTTTGAAAAATATCGAAAATGTTGTAAAATTAAAAAAAAACAAATTTAATAGAAATACTTTATTAAACAAAGCTACGACTGAAAAAAAATGGTTGAAAAGCTCTAAATTATCTTTCCGAGACTTTGAAAATCGGACAATAAGTTTCTGAGATACACTCTTACAATGTATTCGAATTGATGAAAATGAGTTTTTCAGCTATCAGCATGTAATTTTAAACTGACGATATATCGATGCCTCTGTGCTCTCTTGTACTAAGCTTGCAGGTTTTCCTATCTAGTTAGCATAAGAACACAGAGGCATCGATATATCTAGAAAACTATTGGTTTGATTTTCAATGTGAAAACTTTTTTATTACTATCTGATCTTTTGAATAAAAATAATATCAAAATTAAACATTTGACTAAAATATTATCTATTTGTAGACTTTTTTCAAAAGTTATGCTTGTTTTTAAAACGAACTCGTACTCTATGTCAGCGATTCTCTACGGGGGTACCGGGCCTACTTGATTTACATGGCAGGGGGTACCGGCCTAGAAGAAGGTTGAGAATCGCTGCTCTATGTTGTTTTCTCTTAATTTTGAGGAAAAAAAAATCACATGTCACCAAAAATGTTGATGCTGTGTCCCTTGAATTAAAAAAATAGAAAAAAATATAAATTTCTAGATTTTTTAGAGCAGAAATTTCTTCAGGGGAATTACTAGCAAATGCTGAAAATTGAAACCACCGCTGAGCATTTAGCAGTGGTTATAAATTTTCCATAAAAATCATGAAAGGCTTCAGTTTAGAGCATTCTTATTAAATATTTTAAAGTTGCTTTATTTCATGACAGGGTTTTCATCAAATTTTTTTTCTATAATATTGAAAATGTTATAGAATTTTGATAAAAAACAGTAAATTCGGCCTGAAAAAGTAGACGATAGATATTTCATGGCCCAGTCCAGATCTTCAAAGCTTTTATGCCTTAAGGTAAAGCCGTTGATCGTTTTCGAAGAAAATTGATCATCACTCTAAAATTCTCTGTATTGAATTCAGTTTAACGAATTTTTACACCAAAATGAATCAGCATGTGCCGGTTGTTGCCTTCTTGAAGCCACTGGAAGAATTTTTGGTCTAAATCAAATGTGTTTCAAATTTTATACAATTTTGTGGTACAATCATTGACGTCCTGGTTGGCAATCATTGATTAATGACGATTTGCATAACTTTGCAAGGAATGTGACAATCGTTACCAAAAGGAATCAGCATGTGTAGGGCACTATTCTAAACAATTTGTAGAAGGAATTTTGTCAAAATATTGATATAAATAAAGTATGACATGGCAGTCCCAGAATTAGCCATTTCTGAGAAAATGAAGCCAGTTGCACTCGTTTATAACATTTTAGAAGGATGTATTTTTCAGTGTTGTTATTTAGATACTGCTGTATCTCGTATCAAAAAGTGACCAAAACCAAACTTGTACACACTTAGATTTTTTTACCGGATTCGGTACTTGAAAAATCGGTTATGTTTAGATCGGTAAACCATCTGTCAAAATGAACAAAATTTTACCGAATTTCGGTTGTACGATGAACAATAATGAACTTCATTACTGAATTTCGGTAAGTTTTTACCGAATTCGGTAATTTTTAGTTTAGCGAACTTAACCGAATTCGGTAAAAAAATGTAAGAGTGTTGAAAATTTTAAAGGCTCTCTGAAAAAAAAACACTGAACGAATTATACACGACATTTCTACGAGATTTTTTGGTGTTCAAGTTTAAAAGTCAAATTTTAAGCTGAGCCCACGATTTTTTTCATTCAAATTTTTTGCAGAGAAATCCAAACGTGTTTTTAAAAACTAATTAGGATCTCCAAAAAATACGAAACTCATATGGGTAATTCTCCGTCAACTCAAACAGCAGTTGCCCCGACCCCTCTTCGATTTGCGTGAAACTTTGTCCTAAGGGGTAACTTTTGTCCATGATCACGAATCCGAGGTCCGTTTTTTGATACCTCGTGACGGAAGGGCGGTACGACCCCTTTAATTTTTGAACATGCGAAAAAAGAGGTGTTTTTCAATAATTTGCAGCCTGAAACGGTGATGAGATAGAAATTTGGTGTCAAAGAGACTTTAATGTAAAATTAGACGCCCGATTAGATGGCGTACTCAGAATTCCGAAAAAACGTATTTTTCATCGAAAAAAACACTAAAAAAAAATTTAAAGCTCCACCATTTTCCTTTACTCAACTGTAATTTTTTTTTGGAACATGTCATTTTATGGGAAATTCAATGTTCTTTTCGAATCTACATTGACCCAGAAGGGTCATTTTTTCATTTAGAGCAAAATTTTTCATTTTCAAATTTCGTGTTTTTTCTAACTTTGCAGGATTATTTTTTAGAGTGTAACAAAGTTGTAGAGCAGACAATTACAAAAAAATGATATATAAACATAAGGGGTTTGCTTATAAACTTCACGAGTTATCGCGGAAAAAAATTTGAATATTACACTTAAAAAACAAATCTCATCGAAATGACTTGTATTTTTCTTTCAGTGTATTTTTAAAAAAAACTCTTCAAATTTCCATCATGTTTGTTCCTGAACACTTTTTGATACGATTCAACGGCTTCGAGATACAGCAATCAATGTCTTAAATTACGAGATAAAAATACAGCTGAAAAAAAAACTTACACCCTTCTAAATTGTTATACTCTGGTTCTGCCAGAATCCTGCTAGAACGGTAGACCATTTCTGCTAGAATTCCTGCAAGAATACGTCTACAAAGGTTCGTTGATATCGGAGAAGGTCGTGTACAACCGATTCCTTATTTGGCATGGAGTTGCTCTTTGAGGGAAAAAAACAACATAAATTTCTTAAATATCATCAAGTACTCATAGCATTAGACCATGTCTTTGAAATTTTTCTCACAATACATAGGTTTTCAAAATATCTTGTAAAGATTTAAAACGAAGCGATTTGTTTCAATAACTTTTTTTTTAAATTTAAGCCGAAATCCCTCGTCGAAATAATTCAACCTTGGCCACTCTGGAACCGATTCCGGAGCATCGGCAAATTGTATGGAGAAAGTTACGTAAAATCATATTTTGATCACAGGAGGCTGAATAAGCAAAAAATCAAAAAACGTCAACAAACGAAAAAAAGGCAGAACGAAGTTTGTCGGGTAAGGCTTGTTTAATATAAAAGACGAAGCGTTGTAAAAACAGCTTTTATCAGAATTTTTTTGGATTGCTACCCTGTATAGAGCCCTAACACGAAGTTTTTCGTCAAAAAATCTGTTGCAAAATGCCGGAATGTGGTGCTTCAATTATCTGAAGTGATTCGGATCACTGAATTACATTATATCCCTTAAATTGCTCCAACGCAAACTGGAGTATCCCGTGTCAATTGTTTCAAAAGCAATATCAAATCATTTTTGGAAAACACATTGCATAACCCTTCTTCACAAATATTAGCAAAATGTCAACCTTTTTATCAATTCTCAGCAAATACTCCAAGTTACACACAACTTTTCCGAGGAAGTACGACAGCGCTCCCGCGCGGACTTTACTCAACAAAACATCGACCATGTTCAACAATCGTGCGGCAGCCAGTTTGAAAACGTTTCTACACAGTTTAGATATACTTGACAAAGAGTTTTGTTGCTCTCAAGTACCTACCTGCCCCGGTTGGCAGATAAGAAAGCTAGGCAAAATATTTTGCAATCGATTTTTTTCGAGCTTCTTGAAAAGTTTCCCCTAGAGGACACTTACGTGTGCGCGCGATATTTGCTCGGGTTTGGCAAACAAAGTTGGTCCAACTTCCAGATGATGAATGTCCTCCTTCGTCACCAAGTATTGACCGCCCCACTTGATGCAATCAGATCAATCATTCACCTCCGACGGGTTGCGTTCCGTCCGTCCATTTGTGGCCACACTCCTCTTAATTCAATCAATTCTGACAACGCACTTCTTCGCGTCCCAAATGGGTGGTTCAACTGATTAAGCCTCAATGCGGATTACGCGGGTTCGACCATTTCCGGAAATACTCAATTAACAAACACTGGGCCAGAGTGTTGTGTGTTTTGTGTTTGGTCCCCCAAAATAAACAGAGCTCGTGATACCCCTTAATCCACTCAAACACCCGAATTAGGCCACACACAGCCGGAACTGCCCGTCTTCACCCAGAAATCCACCGTTCCGCAACGGAATCCTTCCAAAGAGGACACACATGTACCGATGTCCCTTTTCGATAAGAAACACACCGAGGTCAATCCGGAAACCTCTCACAGTAGAACACACACACACACGCACAGCCACCAGCGCCGTGCCACTTGTTGTACCTCTTCCCTTTCCTCTAGCGGAGGGTGGGGAGTTCACAACGGTCCAACGGTCCTGCCGCCCCCCTGGTTCTTCCCTCGAAACACGTCCCACGTGTCCCCCGCGCAACTTCCACCTCTCTCTCTCTCTGTGGCTTACAAACGGTGAACACCTCACATATTCCGGGTCGGCCGAGTTCCGGGGCTGTGATCCTCGGCGGTCGAACGTTCGGTGGCAACTGAACCCGCGAAACTCCGTCGGTTGTCTCCAGAACGAAGAAACGGCCCGCTTGAGACGCGCAAGCGCCTGCCCAAGGTCTTTTCTGCTCTCTCTCAATCTAGTCAACCTTGCGTTTTGTACAAGTCATGTACAGAACTTTCGCGATGGTAGCGCGCGAGAGAGAGAGAGCGAGAGAAAGCTTGGGACTTTCTCTCCGGCGCGCGCTGGAGAGAATGGTATGGTGGGAGAGAGAATGTGCGAGAGTGGGTTTCACTTTCCGGGGTGTTCCCAGCAACAGCTGAGACAGCAGCAGTGGAGACGCGGTTGATTAACAGCTGGAGCGCGCGCGAAGTGCGTGTGAAAGATGGTGCGACTCCACTGAAAGGGTGTAGTTTGTAGGGAGAGAAAATTTAACAAAAAAATGTAGTAGAATAAATACAAATGAAAAATCATTTCCAAAAAAAGACTCGGAAAAGGATCCTAAGAAATGTCAACTCTCGATTTGAATCGATACTCGGAGCTCAAACTCCATGAATTTTCTTGATGATTCTTTTCGATACAATATTTGAAGAATTGTTGGCCTACAGGGCAAAATTTACCGGTGCTGTATGTTTTTTTTTTATAAAATCAAATAAAATAAATAAATTTTATTAATCATGAGAAAAACTGCGATTTGCAAAACAGTTATTACTGTAATCTTATAGTTCACGAAATTCCTCAACTTTTGGCCTAAGTAAGGATTTGAGAGGCTGTTGCAAAAAGATATTGAGGCGCCAAAAATATTTTTTAACACTAATTTGTAAAAGCTATGAAAAAAGGTTTAACCAATCCCGGATCTTAATGACACATTTCGAAGTGCTTCAAAAGGCCTTCAAAAGGCAACTAAGAGAATTGGATTTCATCAAGTTTACGAAAATGCGACAATTTATTTTTTCATGTTTTTTGGACCTCAATTATCAATGTCCGTTTTACCCACTTCCCTTTGTCGTAGAGGGCTAATATTCGGCATGAGTTCCTCTCATGTATGACAAACAAACTCTGAAAGTTCCATTCAAAAACGGAGCAAAATCTACAAAAGCTGCCTCTTGACGGGTTGATCCCGATGGAATTCAAACCCAGCACTCTCAGAAAGCACTGGCGCCTTAGCCCGTTCAGCTATTGATAATCAAAGCAATTCTCTAAGAAATCGGCCGATTTCGACCGTTTTTATTTTTAGATTTTTTTTAAATTTATCTTTTTATTTTCGAGATTTTTTTTATATGTTTTAGGGGTAAAAACCCCCCGCAACTTTTGTTCCATAGAGAAGTATGATCAAAAAATCTGCCACCGATTTTTTTGAAAAAATAGTGATTTTTGAAAATTTTACATTTCATAATAAAAAAATGGCATGATTTTTTATGAAAACAAGCCTTACCCGACAATTTTCGTTCTGTGTTCAACTGATTCGCGTTCGAACAATACCGTCGATTTTTTTATGAAAAATTTAATTTGCCATCGAAAAGTACTTTACAGATTTTGTGATAAAGGGCTCCGTTTTCAAGTAAAGCCACCGAAAGTTTGATTCTAGCGAAATATTTGCAGTTTTCGATTTTTAAAAATGGTGAAAATTAGCTATTAAATTGTCTAAGAGACATTGAAGAATGGACCTCTGGTTTCTGAGATACAGCGGCTTAAAGAAAAAGAAACAGGAATATTGAAGTTTTCTAAGACTCATAACATGAAAACATGAAACATATTTTGAAAAAAAAAACAATACTAACATTTCGAAAGGGCGTAATATGGGCCCTTTTAAAATGTTAGTCTTGATTTAAAAAAAATAAAGTTAATAAAAAATAGGCAAATATGTTTTTCTCCGTGTTCCTATTTTTTTCTCAATAGTCCTCAACAATACCTACAACTTTGAGCTTGGCTTTTCAGTCATGTTTCCCATACTTCGGGGTGTAATATTACATGAAATTTCATGAAATAACGCATCATTTATTTTTCACACAGGACTTTTACACCAAGATGTTTGTTTTGCTGTGTATGAATCGATAAAAAATTTCTTTTATTAATATGATTTTTTTTTTTATTTTAATGTACAAATCCACTGAATGCCCCGTTTTTTTATATTTTCTATGTGATGTCATATATTTTTAAAAGGTTTCAAATTTCACCATGTTTCTGTAAATGTCACTGCAACGAATTGGGACAGGCTTCAACCCATATGTTTTGCACAACGTTTTGAAATTTTAGATTGATTTCTGTTGAACCAGGAACAACAACAACTTAAAACACTGATTTCCAAATTTAATGCACTAAATTCTACTGTCTCTGTTCATATGAGCAATTCTCTACCAAAACCGGAAATGGATTTTATTTGTATTTTTTGATTTGGCTCAAACTTTGTGGGGGCCTTCCCTATGACCAAATAAGCTATTTTGTGTCATTGGTTCACCCATACAAGTCTCCATACAATTTTGGCTACTGTCCATACAAAAATGGTATGTAAATATTCAAACAGCTGTAACTTTTGAGTGAATTGTCTGACAAATTTTTTAATCAACTTTTTTTTCACAGAAACTCAATTTCCCAAATTACGTATTTTTTGATTTTCGAGATTTTTTGATATGGTTTAGGGGACAAAAATCCGCAACTTTTGAGCCATAGAGAAACATGGTCAAAAAATCTGCCGCCGAGTTATGAATTTTTGAAAAAATAGTGGTCCAATCTTCAATGTCTCTTAGACAATTTTATAGCAAATTTTCTGAACTTTCCAAAAAAAATATTTTTAGAAATGGTCACTCATGGTCACTATTTTTAAAAATCGAAAAACTGCAAATATTTCGCTAAAATCAAACTTTCGGTGGCTATATCTTGAAAACGGAGCACTTTATCAAAAAATCTGTAAAGTACTTTTCGATTGCAAATTAATTTTTGCATTAAAAAATAATGTCAAATTTGTTTTTGCATGAAATTTCGATTTTTTTCCAAAAATCACTATTTTTTCCAAAAATCACTATTTTTCAAAAAATCATAACTCGGCGGTAGATTTTTTGACCATGTTTCTCTATGGCTCAAAAGTTGCGGATTTTTATCCCCTAAAACATAACAAAAATCTAGAAAATAAAAAAATACGTATTTTGTGAAATTGAGTTTTTGTGAAAAAAAGTTGATTAAAAAATTTGCAATTTTTTTTCCGTGTACCTATTTTTTTTCTCAATAGTCCTCAACAATACCTACAACTTTGCCGAAGACACCAAATTGGTCAGAAAATTCACTCAAAAGTTACAGCTGTTTGAATATTTACATACCATTTTTGTATGGACAGCAGCCAAAATTGTATGGAGACTTGTATGGGTGAACCACTGACACAAAATAGCTTATTTGGTCACAGGGAAGGCCCCCACAAAGTTTGAGCACAATCAAAAAATACAAAAAATAAAAATGGTCGAAATCGGCCGATTTCGTAGAAAGTTGCTTATATCTAAAATTTAACATTGACTTGGGGCATTATCAAAGATATCCAAAAAATATATTTTAAAACTAAAATTTTCTCTTTTCATGTATAGAAAAAAATCAAACAAAGACATTTATTTAGAGAAATTTGTTTAATCATATTCACAAAGAATAAAGAATTGTTGTTGATTGAAATCCAAAGCACAGCAAAGTTTTTTTTTTAGATAATTTCAAATGCTTTAAAGCTATCTAAAAACTGCTTTTCCTATTCAGAATAAAGTCTAGATTATCGTCTGTTGAAAAGCTCCATAAATGTATTGGGTTCCCGAGAATTTTCCAGAATTCGAAGAAATTGAAAACCCAGCAAAATTTGAGTTTCTATATGGTTTTATCGGACCAATTTTTGACAGTTCTACACAAACTTTTCGATTGGGCATAACTTTGCTACATGTTTGCCTAAAGTTACGCCCTATTGGAATGTTACAGCGGAGATATTGTCTTAAAAATGTAAATTTGAAATATACAAAGGTACAATTTAGTTCGCTTTAACGGAAATCGCCCGCTCTTTTCAATGAAAATATTTTCAAAATCCTAAACACTCATTTTCTATAAAAAAAAACTTAAGCGAAAATGGCGTTCGAAAGGTGAACGCCCGAAATGTCAAAATCACGCAGTGGTACCAACATTACGAAAAAGAGTGCTATGGCATGACAGCCACATTTTTTTTCTAATGTTAGTACTACTGCGCGATTTTGACATTTCGGACGTTCACCATTCGAACGCCATCTTCGCTTAATAACCTGGATTCAATTTTTTTGTGCAATGATTTTTACTTTTGGGAAATGGTTCGGTTCAAAATCGAATTTTTTGATCGATTTGGAGAGGAAACCGTCGGTAAAAAAAGATAACTTTAACCATAATCGATGGATTCGATGGATATTTTAGTCTTTATTTCCATTCATTTGCATTTAACACTGAACAGTTTATTGAAAATTTTGAGCTGAAACTGTGCTTTCAACAATCAACTTTCATTGCTCTGATTTAATTTCTTATAAATATAAGAATATCTATTCCAATGCACGCACTCTGCATCATATAACAATGAAGCAAAACATAAACCAAACATTTGAAAATGTATGCAATAAACCTGGGAGCAACTCTCGAAAATAAATTACACAGCATCATAAATAACCATTCTCCGCCAACTATGGCCGAACATTCAAATTTAGAATTTCAAATAAACTGGCAAATACAAAATGCAAATTTGTGCAAACCTTCCTGCCAGTACTATGCTATATTCCATCATTTACATGCAAATCGTCAGATTTATAAAGCAAACAACTTTTGTAATATGAAATGAGGGCTGTATTTGTACTGAGTTTGCGATCAGATTTGTTGATTAATACAAACCTGAAAAAAAACATAGCCGGAGAATTTTCAAAAGAAACTGTTTCTACAAATTTGAATGCCATACTCTCATGGTATGGTATGAACACAATCCACAATCCTGCTCCTCCAAATGTGCATCATCATCATTCATTTTCGCCTACAAAACGAAGCCAATCCGCACAATCAGCTGGAATAGCCGATAGCAACGCGTTCTAAACTTTTCCACGAAAAGCCAAACATAAACGGAGCAAGATTAAGAGTGCACACAACCGGAGAAGGAAGAGAAACTCGAACACGCCTCCACAATGACCATCGAACCCGACGGAACTAATCCGTAGAGCAAACAACACTCACACACACGTATGCACCCTCAACAGCAAAGTGATTGGCGAAGCTACAAGAATGAAATTGTACACCCAAACGGAACAGTTGTGACAAGCAATGTTCTGAGCGTTGCTGTCAAATTTAACTTTTCTTCAACAAAGTAGGCGTTGACAAACTCAAACAACAACGCTTCAAGAGATTGTGATTGCGTGTTGCCTCTCTATCGATCGCAAGCCACGGTAGCATAGAGGTAGAAGGGTTGATTTGGAAATCAAAGAGTCGCGGTTCAATTCTCGGTTATGACCATATTTTTTGTATAAGTTCAATTCAATTAATTGCAGTACACATGCAATTCACTTAAAACCCCATGCAAATAAATCATCCAAACGGCTTCCCGGGGGCCAACTTTGCTCCATATTGCTTATATAGTTTCATAATTTTGAAATTAATTTCCGCCCATTTCCGGTGGATGCCCACCTCTTTAGCAGCCGGAGATCAGGTGCATAAATCATGCCGCAAAACTTTCCGGTAAGCGATAGAGCAAGGCCAGAGAGAGAGAGAGAGATAGAGTGAGAGTGGATGCACAAAACAATTTATGACATTCCGAAACGGAAGGAGCTTATTGCGTTAGTCTGTCCGTCCTGTTCTGCTCAATGGACTCGTGATGGAAGTAATTTTAAACCAGTAATGTGACAGTTTGTAGCAAACAACAATGTTCCAAGGACCATTGCCATTGAAGCACAAAAAAAATATATTTTTATTTTTCGATGTAATTTTACATCAATCAACGGAACAAGCTAAATTACACACTGAAAAGATGTAAATTTACACATTTTAAAAGGCAACACAAAAACTGTCAATCATTCCAGATAATTTTATTTCAGAGTACAAAAAAGACAAAAAAAGACAAAAAAGACAAAAAAGACAAAAAAGACAAAAAAGACAAAAAAAACAAAAAAGACAAAAAAGACAAAAAAAACAAAAAAGACAAAAAAGACAAAAAAGACAAAAAAGACAAAAAAGACAAAAAAGACAAAAAAGACAAAAAAGACAAAAAAGACAAAAAAGACAAAAAAGACAAAAAAGACAAAAAAGACAAAAAAGACAAAAAAGACAAAAAAGACAAAAAAGACAAAAAAGACAAAAAAGACAAAAAAGACAAAAAAGACAAAAAAGACAAAAAAGACAAAAAAGACAAAAAAGACAAAAAAGACAAAAAAGACAAAAAAGACAAAAAAGACAAAAAAGACAAAAAAGACAAAAAAGACAAAAAAGACAAAAAAGACAAAAAAGACAAAAAAGACAAAAAAGACAAAAAAGACAAAAAAGACAAAAAAGACAAAAAAGACAAAAAAGACAAAAAAGACAAAAAAGACAAAAAAGACAAAAAAGACAAAAAAGACAAAAAAGACAAAAAAGACAAAAAAGACAAAAAAGACAAAAAAGACAAAAAAGACAAAAAAGACAAAAAAGACAAAAAAGACAAAAAAGACAAAAAAGACAAAAAAGACAAAAAAGACAAAAAAGACAAAAAGACAAAAAAGACAAAAAAGACAAAAAAGACAAAAAAGACAAAAAAGACAAAAAAGACAAAAAAGACAAAAAAGACAAAAAAGACAAAAAAGACAAAAAAGACAAAAAAGACAAAAAAGACAAAAAGACAAAAAAGACAAAAAAGACAAAAAAGACAAAAAAGACAAAAAAGACAAAAAAGACAAAAAAGACAAAAAAAGACAAAAAAGACAAAAAAGACAAAAAAGACAAAAAAGACAAAAAAGACAAAAAAGACAAAAAAGACAAAAAAGACAAAAAAGACAAAAAAGACAAAAAAGACAAAAAAGACAAAAAAGACAAAAAAGACAAAAAAGACAAAAAAGACAAAAAAAGACAAAAAAGACAAAAAAGACAAAAAAGACAAAAAAGACAAAAAAGACAAAAAGACAAAAAAGACAAAAAAGACAAAAAAGACAAAAAGACAAAAAAGACAAAAAAGACAAAAAAGACAAAAAAGACAAAAAAGACAAAAAGACAAAAAAGACAAAAAAGACAAAAAAGACAAAAAAGACAAAAAAGACAAAAAAGACAAAAAAGACAAAAAAGACAAAAAAAAACAAAAAAGACAAAAAAGACAAAAAAGACAAAAAAGACAAAAAAGACAAAAAAGACAAAAAAGACAAAAAAGACAAAAAAGACAAAAAAGACAAAAAAGACAATAAAGACAAAAAAGACAAAAAAGACAAAAAAGACAAAAAAGACAAAAAAGACAAAAAAGACAAAAAAGACAAAAAAGACAAAAAAGACAAAAAAGACAAAAAAGACAAAAAAGACAAAAAAGACAAAAAAGACAAAAAAGACAAAAAAGACAAAAAAGACAAAAAAGACAAAAAAGACAAAAAAGACAAAAAAGACAAAAAAGACAAAAAAGACAAAAAAGACAAAAAAGACAAAAAAGACAAAAAAGACAAAAAAGACAAAAAAGACAAAAAAGACAAAAAAGACAAAAAAAAACAAAAAAGACAAAAAAGACAAAAAAGACAAAAAAGACAAAAAAGACAAAAAAGACAAAAAAGACAAAAAAGACAATAAAGACAAAAAAGACAAAAAAGACAAAAAAGACAAAAAAGACAAAAAAGACAAAAAAGACAAAAAAGACAAAAAAGACAAAAAAGACAAAAAAGACAAAAAAGACAAAAAAGACAAAAAAGACAAAAAAGACAAAAAAGACAAAAAAGACAAAAAAGACAAAAAAGACAAAAAAGACAAAAAAGACAAAAAAGACAAAAAAGACAAAAAAGACAAAAAAGACAAAAAAGACAAAAAAGACAAAAAAGACAAAAAAGACAAAAAAGACAAAAAAGACAAAAAAGACAAAAAAGACAAAAAAGACAAAAAAGACAAAAAAGACAAAAAAGACAAAAAAGACAAAAAAGACAAAAAAGACAAAAAAGACAAAAAAGACAAAAAAGACAAAAAAGACAAAAAAGACAAAAAAGACAAAAAAGACAAAAAAGACAAAAAAGACAAAAAAGACAAAAAAGACAAAAAAGACAAAAAAGACAAAAAAGACAAAAAAGACAAAAAAGACAAAAAAGACAAAAAAGACAAAAAAGACAAAAAAGACAAAAAAGACAAAAAAGACAAAAAAGACAAAAAAGACAAAAAAGACAAAAAAAGACAAAAAAGACAAAAAAGACAAAAAAGACAAAAAAGACAAAAAAGACAAAAAAGACAAAAAAGACAAAAAATACAATACCCTATCAATTGCATACAATCTTGCAACATTAAGCAGATTTGCGGTACAGCAACAAAGAGAAAGCATCAACTTTTGAAACTTTTACGGAAAACTTGCGCGGACCAAAAAAAACCCACTTCCATCAACAACCAAGGTCGCCCAGGTCCGCCTCCCAGCGAGACTCAATGTGTCGTTCAAACTTTTCATCCCCTTTCCAGTTCATTCAGCACTAACTTTTTTCTTTTCTATTCACTGGCCACCTCTCCGAGCGGTGTAAAAATAGCACGTTGGAAATATTATAAAACTGACACTATGCGAATTGCGGAAAACTTGAACGCCCGGGTGACTGGTGTGCCAAGAAAAATAGCGAAATAAAACTAGATTGAAAAATGACTTCTCATTGAAGTTTCCACCTGGGGAATGCTACTTATAGTTGGTTCAGCATTTGAATCATGCTATTGGGAGAAAAGAAGAGAATTATTTTTAAGATTTAGTTTTATTTTAATCGGAAATGATTTGACTTTCAATTGAGAATTACGATACGTTCGAGCAAGTGTTTAAATTGACCGCCTTAAACAGCTGTTCACACCGTCGATCAAATAGCAATCAAATCAAATTTGTTATCGGGACACACATGTGTCACAGCAATGTGTGCTTCTGCCATGCCGATGCTCCAAAACAGAAATCGAGAGTAAGTTTTTAACATCAATCAAAACCGATTGATCACGATTCTGTTACACCCAAAACGAAAACCTAATCGAAAAATCATTAAAAGAGTAAGTTAATGAGTGAGTGAGTGAGTGAGTGAGTAAGTGAGTGAGTGAGTGAGTGAGTGATTGAGTGAGTGAGTGAGTGAGTGAGTGAGTGATTGAGTGAGTGATATTGTGATTGAGTGAGTGATAGAGTGAGTGAGTGAGTGAGTGAGTGATTTAGTGGAATTGAGGAATACTCCTAGAATGGCAACTGATAGAAGTCTATTATTTGGGTGTGAAAAAGTGATAAAAATATTGCGCAAAATGCGTGAATCATTTATTTCTCAGAAACTCACCAGTTGAGTGCATGAACGCATCCGGAATGACAGCAGTACTTTTAGAGTGCGTTATCTTAAAGTTGTTTGATGAAACAACAATAGATTTAATCGTTTGAAAAACGATGGAGCAGAATTTAATTTTGACAATTCTTCGATTTAGATTTGCTTTAGTTTAAAAAGATTAATTCAAAGTTTTAAAACAAATTATCATTATTGATCGTTCTTTTTGGGTAATTCTCTACCAACTCACACGAAATCGGGAAAAGTTGCCCCGACCCCTCTTCGATTTGCGTGAAACTTTGTCCTAAGGGGTAACTTTTATCCCTGATCACGAATCCGAGGTCCGTTTTTTGATATCTCGTGACGGAGGGGCGGTACGACCCCTTTCATTTTTGAACATGCGAAAAAAGAGGTGTTTTTCAATAATTTGCAGCCTGAAACGGTGATGAGATAGAAATTTGGTGTCAAAGGGACTTTTATGTAAAATTAGACGCCCGATTTGATGGCGTACTCAGAATTCCGAAAAAACGTATTTTTCATCGAAAAAAACACTAAAAAAGTTTTAAAAATTCTCCCATTTTCCGTTACTCGACTGTAAAAATTTTTGGAACAAGTCATTTTATGGGAAATTTAATGTACTTTTCGAATCTACATTGTCCCAGAAGGGTCATTTTTTCATTTAGAACAAAATTTTTCATTTTAAAATTTCGTGTTTTTTCTAACTTTGCAGGGTTATTTTTTAGAGTGTAACAATGTTCTACAAAGTTGTAGAGCAGACAATTACAAAAATTTTGATATATAGACATAAGGGATTTGCTTATAAACATCACAAGTTATCGCGATTTTACAAAAAAAAGTTTTGAAAAAGTTACTTTTTGCGTTTCTCTTTGTTTCGTCGTCCGTGTCTGTCGCGGGTGACCATGAACGGCCATGATCGATGACGACCAACTATTTCAAAACTTTTTTTCGTAAAATCGCGATAACTCGTGATGTTTACAAGCAAACCCCTTATGTCTATATATCAAAATTTTTGTAATTGTCTGCTCTACAACTTTGTAGAACATTGTTACACTCTAAAAAATAACCCTGCAAAGTTAGAAAAAACACGAAATTTTAAAATGAAAAATTTTGTTCTAAATGAAAAAATGACCCTTCTGGGACAATGTAGATTCGAAAAGTACATTGAATTTCCCATAAAATGACATGTTCCAAAATTTTTTACAGTCGAGTAACAGAAAATGGGAGAATTTTTAAAACTTTTTTAGTGTTTTTTTCGATGACAAATACGTTTTTTCGGAATTCTGAGTACGCCATCAAATCGGGCGTCTAATTTTACATAAAAGTCCGTTTGACACCAAATTTCTATCTCATCACCGTTTCAGGCTGCAAATTATTGAAAAACACCTCTTTTTTCGCATGTTCAAAAATGGAAGGGGTCGTACCGCCCCTCCGTCACGAGATATCAAAAAACGGACCTCGGATTCGTGATCAGGGACAAAAGTTACCCCTTAGGACAAAGTTTCACGCAAATCGAAGAGGGGTCGGGGCAACTGCTGTGTGAGTTGGCGGAGAATTACCCTTTTACAACAACACACCAAAAATTTCCTACCCACTTACCCATGACGTACACGCCGGCATCCCGTGCCAAAATTTCAAGTTAAACACGTATAAAGCGACACTAATTAACGGTGTCTATTCAACCGAAGAGGTGCCAAATCGAACCCCTTAAATCTAGGGTAAGTCCTCCCAAGTTGGGCAGCTAAAACAATTTGGTAAAATCTTTTTCAACCAAATGAAATTTGCACTTCTTGACTTTTTTTTGATAAGGTCCTATAAACAAATGTAAACATTGAGTGTATCCCTTTCACACCTTATGTCAAAGTCGATCGGAGTAAGCGGGATACACTCAATGTTTACACTTGTTTATAGGACCTAATCAAAAAAAACTCTAGACTTAGTCTTTGAAAAAAAAATTGATTTAAACCAATAATAGGTGACATTCCTCTAAAATCATCACACACGAGTGAGCATGAAATTGTAGCATATCATTAGGTTCCCTCAAGCAAGTGTGGCGCGTAAATTGATTATACCAATATTGAAAAGTTTCTTCTTGTGACAATTTCTTTAAGCTTCCGCTTAAATTTGGTGAAATCAAAACAAAATCAAATTTGAATTTTAGTTAAAAAAAATAGCTTCTCCTTGCAAAAATTAAAGCAAATCTTGCAAACTAAAAGAAAACCCTCAACTTTAATCCAATTTCCCGGCTGCAGTCGATTAAACGATTACCAGGGGCGCCGCCGCCTCCGCCATTAAAATCGCCGCCATCTTTATTGGCAGTGTCGCCAGTATTGGAGAAATTTTTCCACTCTCACCCAGACTCTTTATAATTTTATTTTTTTTCCGTCTATTTTTCCCCAGCCCAGTTGGTCGTCGGTCGTCCAGATCAATCAACCGTGCCACGCAGTCATTAACATAGATAATTGCAACTGCTGCTGCTGGTGCTGCGATGATCTTTTTTTTTTTCATTTCCACGGCAACACGGACTTGACAGTGTTGTTGGTGTCACCCTGGGTGACGTTGTTTGTGAACTGTTTTGAATGAGTGGAAGGGAGCAAAAAGTCATTTTGAATCGTTAGTTTCGCCGTACAATTTTGGCAAATGAGCAATACTCTACGAAATCGGTCTTTTTTCTTCAATTTTAATATTTGTATTTTTTAATCCGACTGAAACTTTTTTGGTGCCTTCGGTATGCCCAAAGAAGCCATTTTGCATCATTAGTTTGTCCATATCATTTTCCATACAAATTTGGCAGCTGTCCATACAAAAATGATGTATGAAAATTCAAAAATCTGTATCTTTTGAAGGAATTTTTTGATCGATTTGGTGTCTTCGGCAAAGTTGTAGGTATGGATACGGACTACACTGGAAAAAAATAATACACGGTGAAAAAAAATTGGTGATTTTTTTATTCAACTTTTTATCACTAAAACTTGATTTGCAAAAAAACACTATTTTTAATTTTTTTTATTTTTTGATATGTTTTAGAGGACATAAAATGCCAACTTTTCAGAAATTTCCAGGTTGTGCAAAAAATCTTTGACCGAGTTATGAATTTTTTAATCAATACTGATTTTTTCAAAAAATCGAAATTTTGGTCGCAAAAATTTTTTAACTCCATTTTTCGATGTAAAATTGAATTTGCAATCAAAAAGTACTTTAGTGAAATTTTGATAAAGTGCACCGTTTTTAAGTTATAGCCATTTTTTGTAACTTTTTTCAAAATAGTCGCAGTTTTTCATTTTTTTAAATTAGTGCACATGTATGCCCACTTTTGAAAAAAATATTTTTGAAAAGCTGAGAAAATTCTCTATATTTTGCTTCATTGGACTTTGTTGATACGACCTTTAGTTGCTGAGATATTGCAATGCAAAGGTTTAAAAACAGGAAAAGTGATGTTTTCTAAGTCTCACCCAAACAGCCCACCATTTTTCAATGTCGATATCTCAGCAACTAGTGGTCCGATTTTCAATGTTAAAATATGAAACATTTGTGAAATTTTCCGATCTTCTCAAAAAAAATATTTTCAAAATTTTCAAATCAAGACTAACATTTTAAAAGGGCGTAATATTCAAAGTTTGGCCTTTTTGAAATGTTACTCTTGATTTGAAAATTTTGAAAATATTGTTTTCGAAAAGATCGGAAAATTTCACAAATATTTCATATTTTAAGATTGAAAATCGGACCATTAGTTGCTGAGATATCGACATTGAAAAATGGTGGGCTGTTTGGGTGAGACTTAGAAAACATCAATTTTCCTGTTTTTAAACCTTTGCATGGCAATATCTCAGCAACTAAAGGTCGTATCAACAAAGTCCGATGAAGCAAAATATAGAGAATTTTCTCAGCTTTTCAAAAATATATTTTTCAAAAGAGGGCAAACATGTGCACTTATTTAAAAAAATGAAAAACTGCGACTATTTTGAAAAAAGTTACATAAAAATGGCTATAACTTGAAAACGGTGCACTTCATCAAAATTTCACTAAAGTACTTTTTGATTGCAAATTCAATTTTACATCGAAAAATGAAGTTGAAAAATTTTTGCGACCAAAATTTCGATTTTTTGGAAAAATCAGTATTGATTAAAAAATTCATAACTCGGTCAAAGATTTTTTGCACAACCTGGAAATTTCTGAAAAGTTGGCATTTTATGTCCTCTAAAACCTATCAAAAAATAAAAAAAATTAAAAATAGTGTTTTTTTGCAAATCAAGTTTTAGTGTTAAAAAGTTAAATAAAAAAATCACCAAATTTTTTTTACCGTGTATTATTTTTTTCCAGTGTAGTCCGTATTCATACCTACAACTTTGCCGAAGACACCAAATCGATCAAAAAATTCCTTCAAAAGATACAGATTTTTGAATTTTCATACATCATTTTTGTATGGACAGCTGCCAAATTTGTATGGAAAATGATATGGACAAACTAATGATGCAAAATGGCTTCTTTGGGCATACCTAAGGCACCAAAAAAGTTTCAGTCGGAATAAAAAATACATAAAAAAATCGAATGACCGAACTCCTAGAGAACTGCTCAAATATTTTAACAAAATAAAAATATATAAAAATTGGAATAGCAAGCCTTATTTTCAACATTTGGCTGAAAAAAGTAATTTAAAAGTTTTTCAAAAAATGCAAGATTTTAAGAATACAAAAAATTTATGCGAAAAAAAACTTTTTGCGGTACTGTCAATCGATTTTTTTTAAATATTTGAAAGATTTTTTAATAATCCCAAACAAGCTCAAAATGATTACAAACACAGGTGAAAGGATTTTGAATTGATTTCAGCTGATTGCAATTAAATTTCTATTGAAATTTTGAATTTTTTTTATATTTTTTTCACCTCTTGATTTTTTGGGCCGATTTTGACAAAAACTTTTAAAAATATTTGTACCAGCCTAAGGTAAAAACATAAAAGTGTCGAATTTAAAAGTGTCAAACCACCGAGGGTGAGTTTAGTATTAGTTTTTGTATTCAAAGAAATAAAGTCTTTCATGTTAAAACTAATTAAAAAACAATTTTCTTGTGAATTTAATAAATTAAAGAAATTAGTTTTCTCCAGTTTTCTATCTAATAAGTTCTAAAAAAAAAGTTCTGCAAAATTATGTTTTCCTCATTTTCAAAAAATAAATCTAAATTACATATTAAAAATGACAATATAACCAGAAAATAATTAAAAGAATATAATGTAAAAAAAAACTACAGAATGTCATTATAACTGATTAAGGAATTCAATTTTAACCCTCACAAAAAGAGGAACAATTTTTGACATTGAAAAATAGAATTGAAATAAAACGTAATGTTTTTTTTAAATTTAGTTTTCCCTTGAAAATCCATATTTCTTAGCAAGATCACGAATGACATAAGTTTTAATAAAGTCAACAAAATTATTAAAACATATGTTTTTTTTATTATTGCTGTAAAATTGAGTTCGGCTGGTACTTATTCGGCCCGAAAACTTAGGGGGCAGAAGTTTTTTTCAAAAAAGTTCAATTTTTATGGAAATTTGAGTGCAATCAACTGAAATAGAATCATTTTTAGGATGTTTGGGTTAGTTTAAAATATTTATAATTTTTTTGTCAAATCTTACATTTTTGAAACATAGGAAACCTAAAGCAACTTTTTAAATGAGTTTTCTAGAAATACAATAATCAATAAGTTAAGTTGTCCTATTGACTTTTTCGTAGATTTTGATTTATAATTTAATGAAAAAAAAATATTTTTAATTTTTTTTTGATCGATCGTAGTAACCGGTGCTGACGGTTGGAAAACTTTTTCACTCCACGTCATTTTTGCCATTTTTTTTCCTTTTAATAAAATTCTTTTGTGAAAATGCAAAAAGTATTGAGCCGTTGAAAATTGTTTAATTTAAAAAGGTTTTTTGTGTTGAAAGGGAATTCTGATTCTTGTTGTCGTTGAAAGTGAATTTCGATGAAAATTCATTAAATCGTTCGAATCTGCCAAGAATCAGGAAGTAAGTGAAAAGTAAATGGAAGGGCTTGACCTAGCTGGAGCCGTTCCCAGAGCGGAACTGATCATGGATGCCAAGGCGGATAAATGAACATCAAATCCATTTACGGAGGATGCTGTTTCAAGAGACTGTGAAAGAGTTTGGATGTGAAATTATGATGTGAAATTCGGTGATATTTGTATTTTTCATTGGTGACACAGTGCTCTCATTTTATTATTATTTATTGTTCAAATGTACCCCGAACAACTTTCTGTTGTATGCAAAAAGTTCACATTATCTTGTTGAAAAGATTCTTCTACAGATTCAACACCAGCGAAGCATCCGGATATATTTGTTTGGAGTGGAGATATTCGGTGCTAAGGAACACTTCCACTTCATCCGATCGGCCTGTTTTTTGTCAAGAATCTGGGGTCTGACGATCGGGACCCCACCTGGCTGTGTCTTTTGAAGATTTGCTGTTCATTGGTGAGAGCTTTCCATCATTATTTATTATTTAACTATATTTTCCTTTATTATAACATAATATTATAAATTCAATAACTCTCCTACCCCTTTCTCATTTTCCCATTCCCCAATCCCAATTTCCCCAACCTCAATTTTTCAATTTCCACTTCCCCCCTAAACATATAAATAACTGCCAATTTACACTAACACACCACACCCAACTTATTCGGAGCGTTTGGTACGGTATGTCCACGCATCCTTCCTCCCCTGTTGATTCTGTGAAATGTGGTCCGTTCACAGAATCTGTCTCTGCGGTTAATGCAACGCAGTAGGCCTGGCCGCTTTAATTTTTGCTATACATTTTCGGGGTAACTCGGATGTACTGCAATTATTAATATTGACAAGAAAGAACTTGGGGCGTAATCTAACCACAAGTTCTTCCAGGATGCTTTCTTCGGACTGGCTGCGCTTGTGTTCGATTAGATTAGATTTAGATTAATGAAAAAAAAATATTTTTATGGAAATAAATTTAGTACTAATCCGTATTGCAAGATTTTTTTTTCGAGAAATTTGAAATTGAGTTAACATTTTAAAAGGGTAATAATTTTTGTGGATAATCCTTTTTAAATGTTATATTTTTCGATTTTTTATAAAGATTAAAGATTGCATAATTTTACATAGATTCCTTTTTTTTAACATTGAAAATGGAACTATTCCACCAAATTATCGTCAATTAAAAAAATAGGGTAGTTCTAAAATACTTTGAAATTTTTAATTTTCTTGATTTCTGATCTTTTTGATATCTTCGGCGAAGTTGTACATAGTGATTAAAAAAAAGGTTAAGAAAAAAAGCGTTTTTTTTTCTTCGAAATTTTTGACTAAAAATGACATATTTTGTGATCGAGTTAAGGTCAGTGCAAAATCCGGTGTCCGATTTGTTTTTGCTTCGATTTTTAGACCGTTGCGAATATTTTTCAAAGTTTATGTCGCCCACTCGACTATGGCCAGAGTCGAGGGACAGAAACTTCGAACAATATTTGCCTTATTGCTGAAATTTTTTTTTTTTGTAAAATTTTCTGCTCTCCCCCTAAAACAAGTTCAAAAATAAAAAAAAGTTATTTTTGGAATTCAACTTCAATTTTTTATCCTTGTCATAACCTACTACTTTGAGTCTTCTTTGGTTATAAAACAGTCCCAAGAAATCAAATATTAAACCATCACTTATAACATATTTTTTGTAAATAATTTTCCTTAAATTTAATTACACAAAAATAGCACAAATAAATTAATTCCACTGAATACCAATGTCGAAAAAACAAAAAGTCCAACGCAATAATCCGAGTACCGCTGACCAAAAAGAGCTTTTTTTCGATTGAATTATCGGCAACTATTCGATGAGCTTTTTCTTTTAGCAACTAATTGAATTTTTAAAATAGCACAATCGAGTCGCTCTCTCTCTCTGTCGCTTGACAACGGAAAATGTCGAACCCATATTGAAAAGCACACACTCACACATCCTTTCTCACGATCGTAGGGGGAGGCAAAAGGCACCGGAAAAAATAAAATACGACATTTAATTACACGTAATTAAATACCCCAGCCTGGGTGGTGGGAAGGCTATCACTTTGTGCCAGGATTTTTCATTATCCTGTGTGTGTTTTTTTTTCTGCTGCCCACTTGCCTTTTCCATGCATGCTTTTTTTTGCATTCACTAAAGTTGGAGAAAATCGAGTTTATGCGCTCTGCATCAGAACCCACAAAAACACTTGTTGCGTGAATCGGAAAGAGCAATAATGTAATTAAAATCGCTAAAATGGTTTCCACATTGTTTTTAACCAACAATGGGTAGGCGAATTTCATTTAAATAAAGACATTTGTTTCACCGAAATCTAAAAATAAAAATAAAACAAATTGAGTCAAACATTAAATTTGCTTGCTGCAATCAGCACAATGTAAATATAGTGCATCCCTTAGGAAGGTTGCATCCTGCACCAAAACTAATTTCAAAATCCATTCTCAGTACGGCAACCAAAACCCAGAATTGGAATTGGTTAGAGTCGGTCAGGAGCAAACACCTGTCCGGGAATGCAATCCGACACTCTCTAGAGGAGTAGGCAAATTTGCCACTTCCATCCAGTAACTGGCAAAAAACAACCACAAACAATTTAAGGTCCGTTCCGTGCACAGTGGAGAAAAGTGTAATTTTACATAATTTTGCATGTAATTCTACCTCAATTTACATGTAAAAATTGCATCACAGATTTTTTCAGTCAAAAAATTAATATTATTTTGTGTGTTTTCAGAATGAAAACCCGGGATCGATACGTTTTGTGATTGGGAATTTCGAACATTCAGATAGAGAGTACAGCGACTGCAGGATGGTCAAACTCAATTTGATAAAGCTGGCTCTATGGCCGACATTTGAGCCACTCGATGTTGATACGTGCAATCCGTACGGACATCGTTAGAATGCACTGTTGGAAATATCTTCGCCGTAAAGTTTAAAATCGAAATATTTCTTCCAGTGTTACAAAAACACCCGTCTAGAGATTTAATAGAATTGGATTTTCACAAAACCAAACCCATCTAGAGCAGCTTGAGTTGTACGCTTCTGTGTGTCACTATTTGCCGATGGTTTTGAGAACAGCACCAGCGTACTAAATTTGCATAACACAGCCTACACAATTGGTTGAACGTTTTGCGGTTGGTGCCGGAATTAGTTGTGACTACAGTGGAAATAGATTAATTGAGCAAATGGTGCAATTTCAGAAGCTTCTTCAATATGATTTATTTCAAATTTTGACAGAATTATTTATAATTTAAAAAAATAACGACAGAAAAAAAACTTTCGCAGAAAACTGTAAACAGAGTTTCACTAAAATTAACCATACTAGATACTTTTGCGCAGGACCAATATTAATTGCCGTGCTCAGCAATGCATCGCAACATAATTCTCCTTGCACTAATCTCTGTTTCCCAACAGCAGCATGAAAAACTGAACCAATTTTTCACTCTGTAGTCTTACACACATATTTCCCGAGCTCTTGGTAAAAAAAACCAGAGCAATTTTGAAAAATCTTGCATTTTTTTATCTGGATTTATAATTTAATTATTTTTTCATTCGAATGATACTTTAAACTTTGAAACATAAAAAAAATCAGATAAACGGAGAATATCCTGATTTTTTAGTTGACTTTTTTTTTTGTTTTACAGAATTGCCAAAAAAACGATCAAAAATATTGTTGAAAAAATTTAGATGTAAAAACATATTTTTTGATAAATTTCTTTTTCAGGTTATAACAAAAGTAACCATTTGCTTTATTTTTTCAAAAAAAAACTGAGTTTTTTGCAATTGCAATTAAAAGTACTTTATGAAGGCAAAGCACCCCTGCAAAAATATTTAAAGCAATTTTCTCTTTTAGACTATGTTACTCGGACTGTTGGTTGCTGAGATCAGCGCTTACGAAATTTCGCCTTTGTTTGTGAAAGGTGACAGAACACTCCAATCGTCTTCACTACGACAACCTGATTTTGAAATTCTACATTCGTTCGTTTCACACAAACAAACGGATGAGTGCTACGCAAAGTCACTTGCACAGTCATTGACCACCCTCTATAAATACATTCGCTCAGCGAACGGTCATTTGACAATCTATTCTCGATTTCATTGGTAAGTTTTCAAACGAGCACAATGAAATCAAATTGATGAGCGATGAACTCAAATGCATGTAAAAGGGAGTAGGAAGTAGGACGCGAATGTCAAGAAAATAAAGGAATTCGACGATAATTGGGAGAGAATTGAGTGAAAAGAGGCCGGAAATAGTAACTTTTCTCTCAATTCTCTCTCGTTTTGCACAAACGATGAACGTTTTGACCGAACGATGAACATTTTGCTTCGTGCGTGTTTGAAAACCTACCAATGAAATCGAGAATACCGAGATTCCGATCATCTCTCCCATGATCACATTCAAATGACTTCTATCACCGCGCAGCAAACGTAAGGAAGAGAGTGACGAAAACCGAGAGAAAGAGCACGTTGTCTCGTTCGGGCGACTGCTTGAGTGGCGCTCATTTTTCGTTCGTTTCGTCTATGTGTTTGCGTTCACCGACCGTCGCCAGGCAATGACGAGCATGATAGGCGCTGTGTGTCAGCGATCAAATTTCGTTTTCGGTTTTTATCAAATATCGAGCAGTCCCATTCAGTGACAGATCCTTTTTCAAGCATTGGCTAAGATACAGCTTTTTACAGCTATAATTTGGTAAAGATTGAGTTTTTCTCAGTTTCATCTAATAAGCCCTCATTTTTCACCTGTCGATATCTCGGAAAGTATTTATTTGATTTGCAATGCAACAAACTTTTGTGAAATTTTCTACTCTCTTAAATTCAAAATAATTTCTAAACATAAAAAAAGGTAGTATTTTAAAATGTCCACAAAATGTGATCTGATCCCAAAAATTCAATCTGAATACCAATGAGGGTGGTTGATTCTGAAATTTAGAAATTATTATAGAAATTTCTTGAGAGATTAATTTCCAATAGTTTCCGAGATATCGTAAGTTGCTAAATGAGGGCTAGTAAGAGGACGCTGCGAAAAATTATTTTTTTCACCAAATTTTAACATTTAAAGGCAACCAGCAAAAAGTCGATCAACAATGTCAAAAAAAGAAAATTATAGGAAATTTTCTCATCTTTTCGAAGCCTTTTTCAATCGCAAAAAAAAATCCTTACATTTTTCGACAAACTTTACCAAATATGGTGCACTTTATCAAAAAATGAGTAGAATCATTTTTGACAACAAATTTTATTTTGCATAAAAAAATTATTTTTCAAAATTCTTCCTAAACATTTTTTTTTTTTTTAGGATAAAGAAATATTCAACTTTAGACAAAAGCTTTTTTCCAGTGTTCCTTTTTTTCTAAAAAGTTCTAATCATAACCTACAACTTTGCCGATAACACAGAATCAATCAGAATATCCCTTCTCTAGATCCAAATTAATGATGCATAAAGGCTTCTTTTGACAAAAATGTTTCATGAAAAAATAATTAAATACACGATCAAAAACTTAAAAAAAAACGTTACTTAATCCACCTTTAGGTGGTTGGTGCCTTCCTCACATTCATAAAGTGAATACACTACACAGCGTATAAATAACACTTATTTTTATCAAAATATCTGAGATCAGGCCTCAAAAAAAGTGTATTGAAAACACTAAAGTACTTATAACTTTTGATAGGGTTGTCAGATCTTCAATCTTTTGGGCTCGTTGGAAAGGTCTTTTGATTACCTATCCAACGATGGGTCGCATAATAGATCCGGACAACTTTTTCATCAAAATATTTGAGATCCGGCTCCGGCCTAAAAAAAAGTGTATAAATAACACTTAAGTGCTCATAACTTTTGATGGGGTTGTCAGATCTTCAATCTTTTGGACGCGTTGGAAAGGTCTTTCAAATACCTTTCTAACAATATATAGCATGACGGGTTTTCTTACAAAAACCACCCTTTTCACAATCTTCCGAAGTTTAGCTAAAACCGTTTTTTTAGCATAACTTTTGAAGTACTTTTCTAAACTTCATAATATTAACTAGGGTCTTGTGGGACCCCAAGACGGATCGAATGAGACCAAAACAGTCTAAATCGGTTCAGCCAGTCCGGAGATAATCGAGTGCATATTTTTGGGTGCACGGACTCACATCCAGACACACGCACAGACATTTGTTCAGAATTTGATTCTGAGTCGATAGGTATACGTGAAGGTGGGTCTAGGAGGTCGAATAAAGAAGTTCATTTTTCGAGTGATTTTATAGCCTTTCCTCATTGAGGTGAGGAAGGCAAAAACATTGTGAAATTCTACAAAATTACTCATCAAAGTTCTAAATCTTCATCAATTTCGTAAAATCCAACTTCCACCTTGTTTTGCGATATGGCTACAATAGCTCCTGGCAAATGATACAGGGAGATCAAAACTGATCCAAATTATAAAAATCACAGTTATGAGAAAGCTGTGTCTTTTGCCAGGACCAAAAGAGGACCAAACTTTCTTCGAGAAAGTTTTAGCAAATTTGAAAATTTCTAAAATCAAATACAGTGGACTCTCTCGTTGTCGATATTGAAGGGACCGTCAAGAGCGGTAGTTATCAAATTATAGAACGAAAAATCAAAGCATTCTCCTTGGATGGCCCACCTCCTTTTTTTTTTTTTTTTTGCATGCTTCTTGAAGGGACTGAAAAATTTAATGGCAGCAGGAGCAATATTGATATCGAGAAGATCGACAGCCAGAGAGTCGACTATAGCAATAAAGTATTGCCCGTTTCTCATAAAGGTACACGCCGCGCGGCATTTCAGAATGTGCCGTAGAAATCGATGCCAGCGATTTTTTGCACTTTTAGTAGAATATAACACATACCGGACAACAATTCCAAGCGATTCGAAGAAGAAGACCGACAAAAACAAAACGCGCAGTGTGAGATTTGGCAGTGCGCATATGCGGAAATTGCGGCGCGTCGTTCCGAGGCTGGTTTGCCGCGTGTTTTTTTGAGGAATACGCGCAATAGATTTTCCCGTGCAAATTATCATACAAAATTTAAATGCTTAGCGGAAAGCCGAAATGTTAGGGGGTTGTTTTGGGGCCTCATTATGATCAGAAATAGCTGTTGGCTTAGTTTTTTACATTTCTTGAAGATTTATATAAACGTCAAGCGCAAATCACTCTGATAGGTATGTTTGGTCGAATTTGCCGTTGAATATTTACTGTTTAGCAAAGAGTATTATATTTCTTCAACATCAAAATGAGAAAAAATGTATTGATAAAAAACAATACAATTGCATTTTCAATCAATTGTTGATGTAAATCTGATTTTTTTTCAATGAGAATGAGCAATTCCAGCCCAAAACAGGAATTTTTTAGTTACTTTTTTCTCGACCCTCTCCAATTTCAATAAAACTTTGTAGATATGTTATCCTAGGAATATATAAGCAATTTTTGTGTATATGGAGCCAGTTACACTCGATAAAGACATTTGAGACGGGCGTAAGTGTTTTAAATATTTTTGTATTTCGTATCAAAAAGTGGTCGAAGACAAACTTGTAGGAAATTTGACGGGCTTTCCGAAAAAAATACAATGGAAGAAAAAAACAATCCACTTTTATGAGATTTTTTGATTTTTAAGCATAAAAGTGAAATTTGAAGGAGAGCCCACGTTTTTTTTTCGTTCAAAATTTTTGTGAAAATAGCCTAAAGACTCACGAAAAATGCAGGATGGAGCAACTCACCTAAAAAAATACAAAAATCATTTATTGATAGTATTTTTTTTTTTCAAAAGTGCTCTAAATGTCAACATTTTCAAAAACCGAACACGAGAGTCGATTCTCCAGACAATTTTACATAAAAGTCTCGATATTGACCATTGTCCTAAGTCCAATCCTTGTGAAACTACAGCGGTTTTAAAAATAAAAATGTTGAAAAAATAGGTTTTTTGATGGTTTTTGACAATTTCTATATGACAGACTTGATTTTTCAGTCTCGAAAATATTTTTACCGGAAAGCTCGTCCAATTTCCCATAAGTTTGTCTTTGACCACATTTCAATTGGATGTATGGGCTTACAGATATAAGCTAATTACATTGCTCATAACTGAAAACATAATAGTTTTCAGTGTAGTATAGTAACCTGGATAGTAAATTAGCTTATATCTGTAAGCCCATACATCCAACTGACTCCATATACACAAAAATGGCTTATATATGCCTAGGATAACATGTCTACAAAGTTTCATTGAAATCGGAGAGGGTCGGGTACAACCGATTCCCTATTTGACTTGGAATTGCCCGAATATAACAATATTAAAATAAGTTTGAGGATACTCAACCTCTTACACAGAAAAAAAATGAAATTACTCGACACGAAAAAAATGAATCACATGTAAACTCAGTTGAAACGGTTGTAAACGGTTGAATCACTAGGGTGTAATATGAAAATCGATTTTCCAGCACAGCATTTTTTTAGTTCCCTTTGGGGTCCTAAACAACTCCCCAAAGTTTGGGAATGATTGGTTTAGTCCTCACTTTGCGCAAAGCGATTCAATTTTCCATATAAATTTGAATGGGAAAAATCTTTTTTTTTGAATTTTAATATTTAAAAAATCCAAGTTTCACGCTGTACTAAAACCGGATTCATATTCGGATGCTCTGGAAGGTGCTCTAAAACTTTCCTGAAAAGAGTATGATGCTAACTTGCCCATGAAAGAAGATACAGCGTCCTCAAAACTCGTCTAAAACGTGATTTTCGAGCAAAAAACACGTTTTAGACGAGTTTTGAACACGCTGTATCTTTTTATAGGAGCAAGTTAGCACCATACTCTCTTCGGGAAAGTTGTAGAGCATCTTTCAGAGTATTCGAATATGAATCCGGTTTAAGTACAGCGTGATGCGTGAAATTTATAAATATCAAAATCCAAAAAAATGGTTTTCCCCATACAAATTCCCATAGAAAATTGAATCGCTTTGCGCAAAGTGAGGACTAAACCAATCGTTCCCAAACTTTGGGGAGTTGTTTAGGACCCCAAAAGGAACTAAAAAGTTGCTGTGCTCATTAGATTTGGACAATTTTATTTTTTTCCATATTACACGTTATTAAATCACACGTAAAATCATGATTTTACGTATAATTTGTTGCAAATTGCATTTTAATTAAAATGTGTAACGACCTGCAAAAGTATTACATCATAAATGATGTAACATAAGGAAATATTTTTTTGTGTGTACATTATATACGTTCTTTTCAGAACAATTGATCATCAATTAAGTAAGCAAATCTAATTTTTCAGCTCGGGTGTCATTTGCAACCATTTGTTTCGTTTCTAACGCCCAAGAAATGTTAATCCTCTGCCACTTAATCATCCCACACGGTCGAGGTGGCAAGTGTTTACTTAATCGCTCGTGTCCACTTGTTTCATCAGGGGGCCACTATTGTTGTCAATTCAAGTGGGTGCGATTAGTTAGTCGAGTGCGTCATCATCCATTGCAACGGGTGGAGCTAATTTACTTTCTCATTTTTCTCAAACAACCCCCCTCGCTGAAACAACCTGTTCAAACTCTGTACTCTGTATTCTAAGCTGGGTGGTAATATTTGTAGTAAGATACAATGTATTTACAATGCAATTTGCAAAATTGTTTGAAACCATTTTTTTCTAAATCATCTCTCCCCTAGATAATTAACAAAACTAATTTCTCAAAAATTGGCACTTTCTTGGCTCCCAAAGGTAAATAAAATAACTTTCCACAAAGTAGAAATCCGCTGAAGGGTTGCAACTGTTGAGCGGAAATTTTGTCAGCCAGAGCTCACGTTTAGATTATTTCTGGACCGCGGCGCGGAATTGTTTACTTTGGATCGGACGCAAGTCCCGGTTTGCCGCCTTTAATCTCCACCAAGGTGGTGGCCACCGCAGAAAAGACGCGAGGGTCGTAAATCGCGCGCGTAGAATTGGCCAAGAAGATGGCCAAAGGTGTGTTCGTGCATCGTGAGTTGTTTATTTTGGTGCAACCCCTAATGGGATAGGGTACGGTTTGTGACGTGCGAAAGGTTGACACGATTTGGACCGTTCAATTCGGCGGGGAGGATCATTTTCTGCGGTTTAATTCAATTGACAAAGATTTAACTCGATTGCGCAGCTAAATCGTCATGATCGTGCTAGCTTGTCGCACGTCCATTTTTTACAACTTTCAATGCCTTACTTTTCGACCTTCACAGATCCGTAAAACACGATTTCAATCATAAAATATCCCACGAAAGCCTTGAAACCTCCGTGCAATGTTGACACTCTTCATATGAAATAAAAATGAAGTTCCGATCAGAGTGTGCTATCTTGACACACCATGTAATTGAGCAATTCTCTACAAAATCGGCCGATTTCAGCCATTTTTATTTTTTGTATTTTTTTTATTTGGCTCAAACTTTGTGGGGGCCTTCCCTATGACCAAAGAAGCCATTTTGCGTCATTGGTTCATGCATACAAGTCTCCATACAATTGTAGCAACTGCCCATTAGGGTGCCCAGAAAAAATGACCCCCTGCTCCACAAGCGGAAAACGGTTTTTTGGGTTATTTTAAGCATCTGTGCAAATTTTGAGCGAAATTGGTTGAGATTAACCCATTGATACTCGAGCCTAAAGTTGGTGAAAAAAATGTTTTTCATACAAAAATGACTTTTTTAAATCGCTAATAACTTTTCAGGATTGAGATTTACAGCTTTGGTATGTTCTACAAAGTTGTAGGGCAATAAATTTTCAATGGGAAAATCTCACTTTTGGGAATAATTTGATGAAAGTAGCGCACTCTGCAGACCAAACCGTAAGAAAATTGTGTTTTTTATACATTTTATCGATTTTTCCCATACAAACTTCACCTTCGAGTATCAATGGGTAAATGTTGACCGATTTTGCTCATATTTGGCCCAGAGTCCTAAAATAGCTCAAGGAACAATATTCAGCTTGTGGAGCGAGGTTTTGAGAAAAAGTCCCATATTCTGGGCACCCTACTGCCCATACAAAAATGGTACGTAAATATTTAAACAGCTGTAACTTTTGAGTGAATTTTCTGATCAATTTGGTGTCTTGGGCAAAGTTGTAGCTATTGTTGAGGACTATTGTGAAAAAAATAGGTACACGGAAAAAAATATTTGCTGATTTTTAATTAAATTTTTTTCACAAAAATTAAATTTCCAAAAATACGTATTTTTTGATTTTCGAGATTTTTTGATATGTTTTGGGTGACCGAACCCCGCAACTTTTGAGCCATAGAGAAGTATGGTAAAAAAACTCTGAAACCGAGCTATGATTTTTTTTGGAAAAATAGTGATTTTTAGAAAAACTCGATATTTTATCCAAAAAAATTTTGACCTCGTTTTTTCTGTAAAATTGAATTTGCAATCGAAAAGTACTGTACAGATTTTTTGATGAAGGGCTCCGTATTCAAGATATAGCCACCGAAAGTTTGATTTTAGCGAAATATTTCCAGTTTTTTAATTTTGAAAAAAACGTGACCATGAGTGACCATATCTAAAAATATTTTTTTTTGAAAGGTTCAGAAAATTTGCTATGAAGTTGTCTAAGTGACATTGAAGATAGGACCTCTGGTTGCTGAGATACAGCGGCTTAAAGAAAAAGATACATGAAAATTGAAGTTTTCTAAGTCTCATTCAAATAACCTACCATTTTCTAATGTCGATATTTCAGCAACTAATGTTGAAATTTTCCGATATTTTTGAATACAGTACAGTCATGCCTCGAATACAATACAGTCATGCCTCGGTTTAGCACCGCATATGGGGGATGCAAAAACGAGGCGTGCATAACCGAGGCACAGAGCTTTTGAGATTTTAGCTATATGGGAGACATTGGCTATAATCGTATGAAAAATCATGCAAACATCAAAAAATTATAGTGTTTTGGAATCGGGATGATGTCAGCTATCCATTAAAATTATAATTTTTTGAAAATTTTCACAACAATACGTATTTTTCCTGTATTTTGAAAATGCATTTTTTTTCTCTAAAGGAACCAAAAAAATATTGTTATTGCAATATGGGTATCTAATGATCGGTTTTTTTCATACATTTCGAATGTTAAATTTTTTTTTTGAACACTCAGAATTTTCACAAAACTACGTATTTTCGAGAAAAAAATACTCAAAATTTCAGTTTTTACAATATGGGTATCAAACGTTCTAGATTTTTTTATGCATTTCGAATGTTATAACAACATATTTTGAAAAAACTCAAAATTTTCACAAAACTACGTATTTTCGAAAAAATACTAAAAATATCCGTTTTTACAATATGGGTATCAAACGATCAGGATTTTTTCATACATTTCGAATGTGATAAAATTTTATTTTGAAAATACTCAAAATTTTCACAAAAATACGTATTTTCGAAAAAATACTCCATTTCGAATGTAATTACACTTTTTTTTAAATACTCAAAATTTTCACAAAACTACGTAGTTTCGAAAAAGTATTCAAAATTTCAGTTTTTACAATATGGGTATCAAACGATCAGGATTTTTTCATACATTTCGAAAGTAATAAAAAAATGAAAATGCTCAAAATGTTAATGGATAAAAGTGTTTTAAAATGCACTATACACCTGTTCAGTTGTTTTACCATCATTAGTTTCCAAAATATCTAAGTATTGACGAAAATTTTATTTTCTGCGAAAAATATTTTTTTTGCGGTGCTGTACATTGGAATTTCATAAAAATTCAAAACATTTTTAAACAAGCCCAAACATGCTAAATATGATTATCAATGCAGAAAAATGCATATTAGATTGTTTTCAGTTGATTAGACTTCTATTTTCTTGAAAATGTTGAAGTTTTCTGGAAAAATATTTTTTTTGCCCCCTGATTTTTCAGACCAATTTTGAAGGGGGGGGCGACATAAACTTTGAAAAATATTTGAAACGGCCTTATCAATATGGGTAAATTTTGAGTATTTTTTTCGAAAATTTGTAGTTTTGTGAAAATTTTGAGTATTAAAAAAATGTTGTTAAATTCGAAATGTATGAAAAAATCCTGATCGTTTGATACCATTCTTGTTAAACTTAAATTTTAAGTAATTTTTCGAAAAAACGAAGTTTTGTGAAAATTTTTAGTATTTTTAAAAATGTTGTTATAATATTCTAAATGTATGATAAAATCCCGATCGTTTGATACCCATATTGTAAAAACTGAAATTTCGAGTATTTTTTCGAAAATACATAGTTTTGTGAAAATTTTGAATATTTTCTAACAATGTTGTTATTACATTCGAAATGTATGAAAAAATCCCGATCTTTTGATACCCATATTGTAGAAACTGAAAGGTTGAGTATTTTTTCAAAAATACGTAGTTTTGTGAAAATTTTGAGTATTTTCAAAAAATGTTGTTATTATATTCGAAATGTATGACAAAATCCCGATCGTTTGATATCCACATTGTAAAATCTGAAATTTTGAGTATTTTTTCGAAAATCCGTAGTTTTGTGAAAATTTTGAATATTTTCAAAAAAAATGTTATCACATTCGAAATGTATGAAAAAATCCTGATCGTTTGATACCCATATTGTAAAAACTGAAATGATGAGTTTTTTTTCGAAAAAACGAAGTTTTGTGAAAAATTTTAGTGTTTTCAAAATATGTTGTTATTACATTCGAAATTTATGAAAAAATCCCGATCATTTGATACTAATATTGTAAAAACTGAAATTTTGAGTATTTTTTTTCAAAAATACGTAGTTTTGTGAAATTTTTGAGTGTTTTCAAAAAAATGATTTTATATTCGAAATTTATGAAAATATTTCTATCATTTGATACCCATATTACAATAACAAAAATTTTGAGTATTTTTTCGAGAAACAATGCATTTTCAAAATACTGGAAAATACGTATTTTTGTGAAAATTTTCATAAAATTATGATTTTTATGGATAGCTGACATCATCCCGTTTCCAAAACACTATAATTTTTTGATGTTTGCATGATTTTTCATACGATTAAAGCCAATGTCTCCCATATAGCCAAAATCCCATAAGCTCTGTGCTTCAGTTAAGCACTGGGCCGTGCTAAACCGAGGCAGCTGCACGAATCATAACCGGGGCAGTGCAAAACCAAGGCGTGCAAAACCGGTGCATGACTGTATTTTGATTTTTTTTTGAATCAAGACTAACATTTTAATAGGGCCAAACATTCAATATTACGCCCTTTTGAAATGTTAGTCTTGATTATTTTTTTCAAAATATTGTTTTCGAAAAGATCGGAAAATTTCACGAATGTTTCATGTTTTAACATTGAAAATCGGACCATTATTTTTAGATGTGGTCAAAATAGCTTCTTTGGTCGTAGGGAAGGCCCCCATAAAGTTTGAGTCAAATTAAAAAAATCAAATAAAATCCTATCTGGTTTTGGTAGAGGGTTGCTCTTTTGCGACAAGTGAGTATGAGTGTGAGTGTGGGATGTTTAGGTCAACCAATCCAATACCCAATGGCCGGCAGCGACATTATGGAGAAGTATAAATTGAGTCAGACTTGATATGTTAACCCGGGCAGACGGTAATAACAAAATTAATGCCATTTCAATAACAAATACTGTTAAAATAACAGAAAGCTTTATGGAATCTTCTTGAAAAATCCATTTTTGCATAAGAGTTTAATAACAGTTTATGTTATCATAACAAAATTTGTTATTGGTCTGATGTTGGTTGTTAGCCAAAACAACTTTGGAATAATATTTCATGTTATGGAGGAATACCTCCAACTGTTATTGAGATGATCGGATTAGTTGTTAAAATAACAAAAAATAATAACAAAGATTTGTTCGAAGAATAACTAAAAATTTTATCAGTCTGTTATTACAATAAAAATCCAATAACAAAAAAATCATAACAACGAATAACAAATCTTGTTATAAATAACATAAAATGTTATTGGCCTAGTATTTTTAAATATCAAAAAATTTTACTCCTAAGTTATTTCCGTCTGCTCGGGCAGAGATCACCATAGAATTAAAAACAATCGAATGTTAGTTCACGCTCAACATTCTATAAAATGATGAAACTACAACCATTTCTTTCCAAAGCACTTGCCAAGTGTCTGCAAAACTTGGTGTTGGAAAATACCGGTTCTTTTTTCCCGGCCGCACCCGGGTGCATTCCAGAGGAAATTTCTTGCGAGACGACCATCGCTTGGAGGATGTCACCTGTAGCCGCACCACATTAAGCAAACATGATTAACATTTTTCTTGGAGCGTAATGAATACCTTCTTTCTTTCTTTTCTTTTCTACCTTGCCTTGGGGTCTCTCTCTCTCTCGTTTTGCAAGCCAACTCGCGAACTGATTAACTGATAGTACGACGGTGCTTGGTGAGTGATTATAAATAGAAAGTCTCTTCTGCCCATGGCTGGCCAGCTTCAACGTGTTGTTTTTCTCGTTTGCCCTTATAATACCCACTTTTGTGCTGGCTCCGGGAAAACATTCCTTCTGGTCTGGGGACAAGGTTTTGCGTGCGCAAGAAAACTTCTTTGAAAATAAAAATTATTGCTCTCAAAAAGATTATTCTCACGGTGGAGTTATCAGGAGATCCTGTTTTTTAGAAGATTTCGAAAAGATATTTTAAAAAAGGATTGATATTACGGATCTGGCAACACTGTCAATAGTTATGAGTACTTAATCAAAGTTTTTAGGGCATTAACACCATTAAACAGGTATTTGTAGTACCTTTCGAGCAAAACCGTTTCAAATTTCAAAATTTAGACCTGAGAAAATGAACAAAAAACATCAATTATTTCAATTATTCAAAGTATGATACAAATAAAAAAATAAATAAATAAATATATAAATAAATTATAATTTCCCATAATTTCTTTCAAAAATATCATGCAGAGTGGTAAAACTGGCGTGAAATATCTTGACTTAAGTGGATTTTAGACACACACATCACGGTCTCAACTAAATCATTCCAGATGATAATCATTAGGTTAAATCATCATCATCGGAGCTGCTGGTATGTGGAAGTCCCTCTCTTTTCATCCCAAACATCACTTCTCCCGGTCCCGGCAGGGTCTTCCAGAGTCGACCGCTAAATTGTAGTGGTGGTGTGCGTGCAAAAATCCAGTCTTTCTGGTCCAAATCACAACACACTGAGCAAAGAAAAAGCAAGGTCGAAGCTGCAACGGCAAGAAATGCACACACACACACACTTGTATCGAATAACCCGGAACAGGTCTTCGGGGGGGATGCAACTCAAGGCGCGTTTGACTTCGCAAACCGGAGCAACAAGGTCGTTTACACGGCCTTCACACAACACTGGTGACTGGATCAACAGCCAATACTCTTGCAGCATTTGCTCCTCCACCGGGATGCTGATCGTGTAGTGTTTGGTGTGGTGTGTGATCACGACGAAGGTGATGGAATGTTCCCGACACTCTTTAGTACTGTTACATGGGATACATGTGACAATAACCGGAATCGAGAACATTGATTTCAAAAGCTCATTTTTGTGTTACACAGAAAAATGTTTTGGAATGTAAAAAGTTTGGTTGGTTCAATATTACCTCTTTTTTGAGTAATTATATACTTTAAAAATGTTTTAAAATGTGAACCTGATGAAAATTTATCAGAAACTGAAGAAAATTCTCCAATTCATGATGTAATATTACACCTTTTTTATTGAAAATCTGTCATCATTTCCTGATGAATATTACCATTTTATACTTATGTTACTCTCTTTAGAAAACGCCTGTTGGATCTTAACGTATTTTATTAGAGAAATTCCGATTTTTCGACATTTTATGTTTTTCTATTTTTATTAAAAAAAATTAAGTTGAATGTAAAAAATTGGAAATTCAACAAAAAAGGAAAAAAAATCACCAGTTTCTGATGTAAAATTACACATCTTTTTGAAAACAAATCTGTCACTTTTCTCGGATGTAATATTACCATCATTTTTTAACTGTTTTTAACTGTATTGAAGATGGTGTGAACCTATCAGTTTTGTACGAATAATTCTCACCTTCAGTTCTTTTATGTTCGTTATTTTAAGGGAAAATAAATTTCACTTTAACGGTGCACATCAACCAGAGCTTTTGCACCCAGATTTTTGTTACTGACATTTTAGTATCTTTAAAACTACGGGTACTATCGACATATTTTTTAATTGATCCCTTAAAGTACTGTCCACAAAGTAATTTACAACAAAGTTTGACTATTTTTACAATCACATTGTTGCAGGATTGGGTCCGTAAGTTTGACTATTTTGGAAAAATAAGACAACAACTTCCTTCGTTGCTGTGCACCCTTTAGGAATAATAAAAGCGTTTTTGTGCCCTTAAGGGTAAACAGCGATCAAGAAAATTGTTGTCTTCTTGTTCCAAAATTTTCAAACTTACGGACTCAATTCTGCAACAATCTGAATGTAAAAATAGTAGTAATTTTCTGTAGACAGTACTTTAGAGAATGAATCGAAAATTATATCCATAGTTCCCGGAGTATTGTAAATACTCAAATAAGGCCGTTGCAAAAAAAATAAAAAAGCTAAAAATTTAAATTACAGGCCACGGTGTCAACATTTGCATGAAAAAAGTGTTTTAAAATGCATCATACACCTGTCCAGATGATTTGCGATCATTGATTTCCAAAATTTCTAAGTACTGAGGAAAATTTAATTTCTGCGAGAATTTTTTTGCGATGCTGTACATTGTAATTTCATTAAAGTTGTTAAATATGATTATCAATGCAGAAAAAGGCATTTTAGATTGTTCTCAGTTGATTAGACTTCTATTTCCATTGAAATTTTGATATTTTTTTGAACAAATATTTTTTTGCCCTTTGATTTTTCGGTACCATTTTGAAGGGGGGGGGGGGTGACATAAATTTTGAAAAATATTTGCAACGGCCTAACTGGAAAAAACTCATGACGCAAAAAGCTCTGATTAATGTGCTCCGTTAAATTTAGCATAATCTGGTACCAGCGTAATTAATTTAGGATAAAAAATCGATTTTTGCAAACAGAATTTGGGTTTTCTCCCGAAACCAAGAGGATTTTTTTAAAGTAAAGTTTATGCACCAAATACCAAGTTTATCGAACTGACCTGAGTATCAAAATACCATACAGCTTATGAAAACAATGTCTGCCTGTGTGGATCAATCGGACCGCGCACTGGACTCACAATCCAGAGGTCGCCGGTTCGGATCCCGAGGCAGACGCAAAAATTCTAAGTGTTAATATAGGTATTCGGTGCCCTCTCCCCGTGCCATACCTTCACACTTAGGAGACCTGGGAGGCGGAGTCTTGTCGCAAAAAGAACGATACACGCCTGTGGATCCGTTGACGAAACCACAAGGTTTAAGAGGGCCACTTTATAAGGCGTTACGTCGATTTAGTTTTTATGAAAACGATTGTTTTCCGAATCGACCTTGTACCTTCGGCAAAATTGTAGGTTGTAGGTTTTCAAGAATTCAAGAAAAAATAATAAATCGGTCTAAAAACATAATGATAACCTTTTCGATGTTTATTTTAACATGAAGAATCAAAAATAAAACCAACTAGATTTTCATTTCAAACGCTAAAACTTGGTTTTTGAATATTTAAAAAAATTTGCGATAAATTAAAAATTTAAGTTTCAAATAAATAAAAAAAATCTAGAAAGATAATACAACTCTACTAATAATTTATTCTACGAAAGTGAAACCAAAATGCTCTACACATTTTTGAAAGGTATTCAACTATTGAAAATACTGAAATTTGATTAATTCGGAAAAAAAAATCTGATTGCAATTTCTTCTGAAAGAGTTTTAAACAATTAATAAATATTATTTTGAATAAAATAAGTAATTTTAAGAAAATAAGAACGTCATTTTTTTATTCCAATTAACAGTTTACAGGTCTACAGTTAAAATGGTAAAATTTGAAATTGTGTATAAATTAATATTGAAAACGAATTGAAAATAAAAAGTTTGAATTCATTCGGTTGTTTATAGAGTTGACTGAATTCAAAAAGATATCAAAAATCATAAGGATGTGTAAATTTTCGAAATTTGATTCTACTGCCCCTGATCGCATAAATGTCCCATATGCATTTTCATCGATTTCGAGTTATTGATGCAGTTTGGTTCAAAATCGTGTGCTCTTTCAAAAGAGCCTATAACATCCAGTACTTTGTTCTAGAAATCAGAAGGAAATCCAGCTTTTCCGTGAAAACTTAACACGTAGCCTTATGTATGGGACAAACTTCAAATACGTTTTTCTCAGCTTGCTGTTTTTGCATATGGGACATTTATGCGAACATGGGCAGTCTAGCTATTGATACGCAGTGGGAAAACTGGCATTTAATCAAAAATATATACTGTAATTGTAATAAAGAATAAAACAAAATTGTATTTGAAAAAAAATAAAAAAGGATATCCCGGGCAGACGGTAATAACAAAATTCATGCCATTTCAATAACAAATACTGTTAAAATAACAGAAAGTGTTATGGAATCTTCTTGAAAATTCCATTTTTACATAAGAGTTTAATAACAGTTTATGTTATCATAACAAAATTTGTTATTGGTCTGATATTGGTTGAAGGCCAAAACAACTTTGGAATAACATTTTTTGTTATGGAAGAATACCTCCAACTGTTATTGGGATGATCGGATTAGTTGTTAAAATAACAAAAAATAATAACAAAGATTTGTTCGAAAAATAACTAAAAACGTTATTATTCTGTTATTACAATAACAATCCAATAACAAAAAAATCATAACGACGAATAACCAATCTAGTTATAAATAACACAAAATGTTATTGGACTAGTATTTTCAAATATCAAAAAATGTTATTCCAAAGTTATTTCCGTCTGCTCGGGTAAAAGGTCAAAAAATCATGGAATACTCAACAGAAAAAGTATTCCAAAGACAAGTAACTAAAACAAAACTGTACATTTTTTAATTTTAGTGAATTCTCTGACAATAAATAAAATAACAACTTTGGGTATAAATGGTATGGAATCATGTTAAGCAACTTAAAAATGTCGATTTGTGTAATCTATTACACATTTTCAAACATATTTTTTCCGAATTATATTTTTAAAATAATTAGAATAAAAATCTTATTGAGAAAAAAACATATTGGATTCAATTATGAGAAGTTTTAGTAAACTTATAATAGTTTGTCAGTCGAATTGCCTAGTTTGGTCTGGTTTTCTCCAAGTCGAATAAAATTCCCGGTTTTCCCGTTTTTTTTATGGCCACCCTGGACATATGATTATACAAAACTTTTATACTCAACTTTTAAATTTTTTGATATTGAGCAACATTTCCAAGTTATGTGCATAAAAAGGATAATTTTGTGATTTTTAGACAATTTTAAAGTTTGATCATTAACAATAACTTCTTAAACTACAGGGTGTTCTACTAAATGTGACCCTCTTACATCGCACCCTGCTCGACTCAATCGACTCAATCTACCATAATTCACCTTAATTCTTCGGGCCCGTACTAGAAGACGACAACACCATCCCGCACCAAAGAACCGGCCGAACCGGTCAAATATTCTCACTCGTCTTCTTCTTCTTCTTGCTCTTCCCTCCCTTCAGAGTGCAACCCCAAGCACTGTCACTCTGACTATGCAACTCTTCTCGGTGGATGCTGCACCGAATTCTGTAAACAGCGCAATAAATATGCCGTCGATAGATCAATGATCTCGCATTGTGTCACACACTCACGCGCGATCATTCTCGCGCGAGAATGCTCGCTCACTCGTGATCTCCCAAATCTCTCACGCAAAGCGAGAATAAGAGATATGCGTTCCCTTCTCTCTTCTCTCTTGATTCTTTTATTCATTATTTCTTCTTCTCATTCTTCAAATCTCTCTCTCTCTCTCTCGCAACCAAACCACCAGACAAGCTACCAATTATTGTTATTATGATTAAGGTAGAGTGCGAGCGTTTCACCGATAACACTTGTTCTTCTTCTTCGTGCACTTCTTCTCCCTTCTCTACCGTAGTGATAGTAGTCAGACCCAACACAGCTGGTTGTGGGTTTTAACTTGAATGACTTTCTTCCACAGCGACGACGAATTCGACCGTTGAACGGCGACTTAAGTCACCTATCGCTGATAGCAGCACTACGCACCAACACCACACAATTTGTCGTAGTGTGTGCCAGAGAAAGAGAGACAGTGCTAGTGTGAAAAATTTCCTGCCGCTTTGAGGCGCGATTTTTTTGTTTATTTATTCGCGTTTTTTTTTTTTACACAAATATACATTTTTTGTTCCCCTCATACTCGGGGTGCAGTTTGGTTGGTTTGTTATTGTTTACCGCGGCAAACAAGTGGGAGATTCTCTGGAGTTACGCGAGTCGACATTTTAAAGTATTTTTTAAAAGTTTCCGCATGATTAAAAAATAAGTTCAGAGAGTACCGTAATCTGGGGTGAATTGGGACTACAGTCTGAATAGGGACAGCAGTTTTTAGAGCACTTAAAGCTTTTAAATTTGGAAATGGATGTACACATTTTGTTGGCCTGAGTCTGTTCTAACCGAAACCAACCAGAAAAATCAAAATATTGTGCTACAACATGGTTAAAACTGCTGTCCCAATTCGCCCCATGTGTCCCGATTGACCCCAGTTTACGGTACTCATCACTCACTCAGTGTCGATCGAATCAGCTGAATCGTCGCATCGAAAAGAATCGTGAGTGAATACGGTTCAAAATCGCTCCAAAATCTCTCTCATGATTTTTTCAATCTCTCGTTTTGGGAGATCAAAAGAGAGAAACGCTGTCGTGATTGGCGAGCTAGTGAGTGACGTTTGTAAACAAGGTGTATCCCTCTCTCACCTTATGCAAACGGCCATTTGAGTGAAAGGGATACAATCTTGTTTACAAGAGTTATGTGCCGTTTTGGAATGTTAGGCTCCAAATGATTTTTACTTGAATTATAAATTAAATTACGGCAAATTTTAAAAAAATATAGAAAATTATTTTTTCTAGAGAGAATCGATCGCTGCGTGAGAATCGCGATCGATCTCTCCCCCAAAAGATCGGCCGCCAGGGTTCGGCCTGACTGGAGTCAGAATACAGCAAGAAACCCAATACAGTCGCCGAGAATAATATGAGCAAACGCTACGCGACGCGATCGCACACGTATCGATTACGATACCGAACAACCTCGCGGTGTTACGTAACACTCTAGCCAGTGCGACAAAGCGGTGACGTTGGTGAAGCGTTTTACTTTTAGTGTGACAGAGGGAAAAGGGTTTTCGGAAAGGTACTGCGGAATGTCATGGGATGATCATTTTTCAACCGCTGGAGAGCTTCATTTGTCAAATGCCAAAGTGGCGAGGCGAAACTTTTACCGACTATTTGCAATCCGTCAACCGACATTATCGGTATAGGTCATCCCGAGTTGAGATGAGTCTTTCGCTTTGAATGGGTTGCCGTTGTGCTAGGTTGGCGCAAACTGGCGTTTTCACTGAAGTTAGTATTAGCATTTAAAAATATTTCAATTTACGGAATTTAAAGATCACAAACCCCTCGCTTATTCACGATTAAATCGGGGCCGATTGAAGCTGCCAGCAACTGGACCAATCGCTTCACACAGCGATTCAATACGTCGAAAAGTTCATGGCCTACTCCGTCCGTGGACGACAGTCACAAGCGAATTTGCTCAGAGAGGATCGAAGCGAACAAAGTAACCGATTCGAGTGAGAGTGAGAAATAGCGGAAGAGAGAGTTTTTTTAAGAGAGAGTTTTCGGAGGTTTTGCGTCGCGTCCGATTTGTGCTCGCGAGTGAGGGGTATATTACTCTTTTTTTAAATTATTTTCTTTTTCTTGAAATTTCTAAGTCAAATTGAGCATTAGTAAAACCGAAGGTGATCCAAAAGTAACTACGCCAAGCGAGCACACCATCGGCAAGCATTCAAACGTGACACATGGCCAAGGTCGTTTTTGCGTCGCAAAAATCATCTTTAGTCGCTGAGTAGTTTTGGTTCACAGGAATGATTAATGAATTTTGAAGAAGGTTCTATTTGCTCATTACTACATTGTTTGTTAATGCTAACGAAGGTTGTTGAGTTCTCCTCCACGTTGCATTTTGAAGATTCTTGTTATAAAGATACTTATAACTTCAAAAGCACTCAAAATGCAGCAAAAAAATAAATTTCTTTTCTGGAGTAATTTGTCTAGAATTTTGCATTTTTTTTTTCTCGGGATTTTTATTTTATATTTTTTCATTGCGATCAAGTTACCTATTTGAATTTTTAAGTTGAAATTTCCAAAAAAAGAAACGGTTTTTTTTTTGCAATTTGAAAACATTGTATGTATGAAATGCGTTTCTGGAAATTTCAAACTTTGCTGCCTGAAATTAAATCGGAAATCTAAATTCGATTTAAGGACCCAATTAGCCTTCATTTTTCAATTTTGAATTTTTGAAAATAAATCATTAGAGAGTTTTATGTTGTTCTTTTTACCCATTAAATTAAAAATTCAAAATATTTTAAAAATAAAGTTGAATTCTAGCCAATAAAAATGTGAGATTTTTTTTAAATGCAAAGATTGATTTTACAAAAAAAATAAGAAGAGCAGTCAATTTCCCTTTATAGATTCTTTTTCTAAATTTATAATCGAACCAATTGTTTACGACATATCGAAAAATTAGGGTCAATTGAGACTAAGATAAGAGTTTAAAATTCGGATTTTATTTCACGCATTTCACTGAGAAAAACTATTTTTTTACGAAATTAATGCTTTGAGAAGCTGCTTTCAGCACCAAATTTTCATACAAATTTAAAAACAAAAATGTATAGAGCGTATATTAATTTTCTGAATTAGCAGGTTAAAATTTACTAATTGATAACTAAAATTCAGTGTTAAAAAAACGTCGGAAGTTGTAGTAAACAAAATATTCGCCCTTCGTGATTGGGTGAAAACAAAAGGGCGCAAACTTGATTTGGGTTGTTTTGATTGATTTTATTGTTAAGCCCTTTTGCTTGTAAAATTACGTAGTTTCGGAATTTTGAGTTGTTCGAGGGTATTTTTCGATTTTCAAGAATTTGATGAAAACTCAGTTGGTTTACTTATTAGGGTATCGCCCCTTTGGAAAGTTTTTACTGAGTTGTAGAAAATTTATTCTGTTTTTTTACCAATTGCAGGGGGTGTTTTCCTTCATATTTTTTTTAGTTTGAAAAAATGCTTTTTTTATCAAAAAATGCCATTTTAAATTGTCTTTATTATAAAACAAAAAAGCAAGTCAATTTTCGATTTCTGATGAAACGGAAAAGAATCCAAATCTGTTTACATCACTGAGAAAAAAGGGTTTCGAATTAGTGCATTTCACGAGTCAATGCTTTCATCAAACTTTTCGAGAATCGAAGAAAGAACGTCATCAATCGTTATATCTCGACAAAAATCTTTGAGATAAAGCTATTCGTTATGTTTAATAATCAACTTAATACGATTTTTTTGTTTAATATGAGGCGATATATAGACTGTTCCAAAAACGAGGGACGACTGTACAGTATTTAGCAAAATCTTAAACTTTAGCGCAAAAAATGTTTTTTAGTTCCCTAGAATAAATTCAAAAATCGATTAAAAAAAATAAGAATTTTGCATAAGTGATCAAAAGTAAAACATTTCGTTTGTTTTTAAAAATCCGCATCATAACATAAAACTTTGTCGGAAACTCCGAATTGATCCAAAAAAAAACTTCTCAAGATACAGATTTTCGAATATTCACAAATCTATTTTGTGTATCCAGCCCTCAAAATTGTATGGAGACTTGGGGTCATCCTTAAACCACGTGGACACCTTTAGGCGAGGCGGGGTTTGCGATTGTCCAAGCTCCGTATTAACTTTTCAAAAGGGCGAAACCTTGGATGTAAACAATCAGTCTATCCCACTTATTCTAGTGACAGTTCATATTGAGTAAGAGCGAGATAGGATGCTTGTTTACATCCAAGGTGAAGGGGAGAAGGGGATCTGAAATTTTCATAAAAGTGTTCACGTGGTTCATGGATGGTCCCCTGTGTGAAAAAAAATGAATTAAAGGCTCCTTTTCCATAAACAAAGTTTCATCCAAATCAAAAAATACAAAAAGCTCGACTTACAAAAATGTAAAGAATTAAGTAGCCAAATTATAGTTTTCGGAAAAAATTAAAAAAGCACTCATGTTTATAAAATTATATTTAGACACATTAAAACATGGGACTGTCAATAAATAAATTGATATTTCAAATCTCAACACTCATTCAGCCCCCCAAAATTTCTGCACACTGTCAGTCACTCGAAGCACGCAAATATGACTCAAATTCGCAAGGCCTGCTTTGATGTGTGGTGCTGTTGCTGTTTTAAATACCCACACAAAATTTCTTCCCACATACGCAACGCGACAACCCAATCTGGATGGCACTGGCCGGCACTCTGGTCGTCGTGTATGTTGAGTTGAGCGAGCGCGCAAAACATTTAAAAACCACTTCGAAGAAAGTTCCACACCATTTGAGGGAAGAGGGGTGACATTTGCAAAGGGCTCATCGTTGAGATGATTTATGGTAATGACTTAATTATTGAAAGTGGCGAAATTATTATCGTTTTGAAAATTATATTATAAAAACAATCAACCTTACGTCGTTTTCATTGATTTATTCAGATCTAGGAAGAAAGCAAGCCAAATAAAACAACTCGTTTGCTGCGAAACGGCAAAACAAGGCAAAGAGCAATAGTTGAGCTTCGGAGAGCAGAAAAAAAACGGTCACAGCTCAATAAAAGTTAACGATCGTTCAACGCGCGCAACCAAATGCTAAACAACGAAACGAACCAAACCCAGAGGGAGGAGAAGAAAACAAATCTGTGCGCACAAAAAAAAACAATCAAGAGTAGACTAATAAGAAAAGTAGCGACATTAAAAGCGCATCTTCGCTGCGAAAACAAGAACAGATTTAGGACAGCACTGTCTGATCTTTAAAAAAAATATTTGAAAAATAAGTTTAAAAAAGTAAACAAACACACACTTCCTGCCCATAACCCAAAATTCCACCTCCTGTCAAAATATGCGTCATTTAAATTCAGCGTGTACTCTCTAGCTGGCAACACTGCCCTCGCTCGCGCAGTATGTCATGCATCATGCAACGGACGCGCGCGCGGTTTTATTCGCGAGCCGAGCTGCTGCTCTTCGAAATGTCGAACTAATCGGCGACCCAACGAGTAAGTGAATTCGGAGCGCGTTTTGATCTATATTGGCTCGCGTTGGATCGAGTTGAGTTGAGATGATGGCTATGACGATGTCGAGCCGTACGAGGAGTCCAATTTGATGCATCGATTGGCGCTTGAAACAGCATTGTGCGAAGCACAGACAAACGGCTGTGGACCTTACAAAAAATAATAGTTTTTAATTTTGACCTTGAATAAACAAAAACAAGAGCACGCAATGTAAACAATAACACGTTTAGTTTTTTTAAAGGTTTATTTTTTTTCTGTACCCTTTAATGGCGAAAACACCCAAACAGCAAAAAAGGAAAATTTTGTTTTTTAGAACTTAAAAAAAAAAGAAATAGGGTTATATACCTATTTTCAACCATTCTCGTCACTTTTGCAGTTTACCGCTATTCAAACAACATTGTCAAATACATCAACAATAGAAAGCTGCTTGCTCGTTTTTAATAGTGGGTCACCTCCGTGTACGCACGAGTGCAAGCAGCAGTCAAGTGCTCAGTGCTCCATCGTTTTTTCGAAATTTTTCGCCGTAATTTACCGTGATTCGCCGCGAGTTTGCTCCAACAGCATGCCAAGGGCCGGCCGTGGCCGTGGCAGTTCGAGTGCGGCCTCGAAAAACCCGCGAAGTTCGTCTACCGGCCGTGTGCAAAAAGGTAAACAAACCAACGCCGCGTCGTCCGCCATCGCGCCGGGGAGTGTGTGCGCCAAAGGATTTGACCCCAAGTTATTACACCCTAATTACCGTGTCCAGGGCCGCAGCCCTATAAGGCTCCGTTCAGCTACTTCCGGCAATCTGTCGACCGATGGCGCTTCAACATCCGCCAACATTCCCACTAGTAACAAGTTCGCGAGACTGAGTGACGAGGAAAGCAGCTACAACAACACCGACGGTAGCACTACCGACGACGACGACGACCATGGTCGTGCACGGAAGAAAGTGATTTCGCCAAAAAAAGTAATTACTCCAAAGGAACGACGACCACCACCAATTTTCGTTTTGGACACGTTGGCGGACGATGTTGACGAGCAGCTGGAAGGCCTCGTGTACTGCCTCAAAATAGGTAAATCGTCAGTGCAAGTGTTCACGTTTGACCAAAAGAACTTCGACCTAGTTGTGGAGAAATTGAAGCGTAAAAGCTTCAAGTTCTACACATTCGACCCCGTGCAGAAGACAGCTCAAATGATTTTTTTAAAGATACATAAGAAGATTGTTTAATTTTTTTTTTAATTTCATCAACATAAAACTAAATTTGTGAATTTTTGTACTGTCAAAATTTGAAATTTCAATTAATTAATTTTTTCAGGTGTTCAAATTTTTTTTAAAGCCCTTGAAGTGCTCTACTTTATTATTTTCGATTTCATTGGTAAGTTTCAAACGAGCACTTACAATGAACTCAAACTGATGAGCGATGAACTCAAATGCATGTAAAATGACACAAACAGGAATCAGGGAGTAGGAAGTAGGACGCGAATGTCAAGAAAATGAAGGAATTCGATGATAAATGGGAGAGAATTGAGCGAAAAGAGACCGGAAATGGTAATTTTTCTCTCAACTCTCTCTCGTTTTGCACAAACGATGAACGTTTTGACCGAACGATGAACATTTTGCTTCGTGCGTGTTTGAAAACCTACCAATGAAATCGAGAACAACAGTCAATGCAAAATGAAACGTTTTTTCGTACCAATTTCGTAAAATTGTAAATTTTATTTTTTTCAAGCAGAAATGTTTTTTTTTTCTCTGATTGTTTGAGAACAACTTGAAGGAAGAGAGATTGCAAAGTATGTGATAATCAACACAGGAAAATAATTTTTTAAGTAGTTTCCAGTATTGCACAGTCACGCTACTATTAAAATATTGGTTTATGTCGAAAAAAAAGTTTCGGGCATTTTCTTTTAACACTCCAAAATCCAACCCACAAAAATCAGTTGGAATAGTAACTTAAACTCGCTGGAAACTCAACCAATTACAGATTCTTTTTTCTCTAGTGGTTGACCTGGAACTGTGCATTACTCGATTTGATCGAATCTGCAATTTCTGCGCCCAAAAACATCTTAATGCGTTTGGTAAGGTATGTACGCATATCTTTTCTACCCTGTTGATTATGTGTAATGAGAGTCGATTTACAGAATCAGGGGTTCTCACAAAAGTATAACGAAAAGTTCTTCCAGGATGTCCCGCCCGTGTGGATCAATCGGACCGCGCACTGGATTCACAATCCAGAGGTCGCCGGTTCGAATCCCGCGGCGGGCGCTCTAAAATTCTTTGTGTAAATATGGGTATTCGGCGCCGTCGCTCCGTGCCATACTTTCATACACTTAGGAGCCCAGGGCGGCGAAGTCCTTGTAGATAAAAAGGAAGACACTAGTGGTTGGTACTAGCAATGGTGGCCAACAGCTATAAAGTCAACTTCGTTTTTTTTTTTTTTTTTTTCTTCCAGGATAAATTCTTAGGACTTACTCAGCGTGTTCGAGGCAAGAGAATTTTTTTCTTGAGTTGTAAACTTGGATAAGAAAACGTGATTCTACAAATGGGTCCAAGTGCCTTTTTACAAAATCTTCACTTCTGTTTGTCTGTGACGCGAGGGTGGATGCTGGTGAATATTTGAAGAGTAAAAATCGATTTTTTTTTTTCGGGGTGAAACAGCTGTGCGAAAGTACTTTATAGCATCCTCCATTATGGCAACTCAGACAATCTGTCAAACTGTTTATAGCGACTACCCTCGTGCATTTGAACTCCTCTACACACAACACTGAACACAAACGTTCGGCTGTATAGGCGAAGGCAGACTCTTTTTCCCTCCGTCGATAACCCGAGCGCGCGTGTGTACAACTCGCGCGCTCGCCTCCTTGCGCTAATCTCGTTTTGGCAAACTTACCCTCCTACAGCATCCGCTGCCGGCCGACTTTCAGTTCACGACGCACTCCGCAGTTCTTCACGATCACACTTCTGAACACGACGGACTCGTTCTGAACACCTCTCAGCAGGCCATGAACAGGTGGATGATGCGTTTGCGCGCAACGCTACGACACTGCCTACTGCGATACGATGCTCTCTGATGACGATCGTGATCGTGTATTTTTTGTCGAAACCTTTGCTATACGTCCGTGTGTCACGACGCGACGGCTTGCGATCTTCAGCGCGGCTTCAGCACTTTCGTCACATTCGTTCTTGTTGATTGAATTAATATTAATTTATAAACACATCTCCTCTTCTGTACTTGTTGTTGTTTTGCTTCGTATACCCCTCCTCTGCAACAAGTCTTCACTCTATCTCGCTCTCTGCACAACAACGACGGCAAGTCTCGTTTTGGTCGTGCCGCGCTCGTCGCCGCTTCACGTACACACTCCGCTCCGGGTTCTCCAAAAAAGGTCCGGAATCTTCGTCGAAACCCACCGGGTTTCCCTCGACCTGCTACGATCGGAGACAATTTCTTCGTTTATCTAATCAAAATCCAGGCTCCCCCTCCGTTCGAACAACCGCCACAATGAGAAAGTTCTGCGTTACGACCTTGCCCCCGAGCTCGTCCTCCTAGTTCTTCCGTACTACCGCAGGCTTGTTCTGATCGGACGACCTCTGTAATACCGACCCGTTCCCGTTGATCGCGAAGCTACCCAAAAGCACACACCACGTCCATTCGCGTCGGCGATTCCACTGCTACTCATCATCTTCCAACTTCCACTTGTCCTGCCTTTAGCCGGCGGCCTACTACGCTTGATTCTCTCGCTCTCTCTCTCTCCCCACCAAACTCAGCTCTTCTCTCAGCAGGCCACGCGAGAGTGTCAGTGGAGGAACCTCTAACCAGTTGTTAGTCAGTCCATGCATGGATAGATCGAAACCGGTTCCCGTCTGCCAGCCAGCCAGCCGACCTGGCCGCGGCCTCCATCCAACACCCGCCCGTATTCCTGACGTCAAAGAGACTCGCAGCTCTCACACACACACACATTCCACGTGTGTTGGATGACGGGCCGGACCGGGTTCGGATATTCGATCCTTGGTTGGTTGGTCGTCGGTTTCATGAAGTTCTGCACATAGCGCGCGAGCGGTGACCTCCGCTTGAGACGGTCTAGTTCCAGCGACATAGCTGTGCGAATTGTCCTCCAGGTTTCAGTGTTTTACGTGAAGACATTCCAGTAGATCTTTTTAGCGAAAGTAAACCACAAAATAAAATCTGTGAGAATTTAGGAATAGTTTCTTATAGAAATTACAAGTTTCCAGTTCATTAAACTCATCCCATCAAATACGTATTCAACGATACACATAAAGTTACAACAGAACGTGATTTTCACCTAAATTTACATCAATTTAATTTAAGGTGAAACGGGACGCCGGTTCGTGAACAACTTCTGTTCAACTTAAGGGTGCACAGCAACGAAGGATGTTGTTGTCTTATTATTCTAAAATTGTCAAACTTACGGACCCAATCCTGCAACAACGGGATTGTAAAATTAGTCAAACTTTGTTGTAAATTACTTTATGGACAGTACTTTATGGGATGAATAAAAAATTATTTCGATAGTACCCGTAGTTTTAAAGATAATAAAATGTATGTAACAAAAATCTGGGTGCAAAAGCTCTGGTTGATGTGCAACGTTAAATCAATTTCTTAACTTGCTATTTTAACATTTACCATCTGCAACAGACAGAACATGTTTATGTCTCGGCGTTTTCCTTGAACCCAGTCACGAAATTTTCTAGCAGAGCTGGTTCTGCCAGAATCCTGCTAGAACGGTTGAACATTTTTGCTAGAATGCTGTAAGAATATCCAGCTCTGTGAGAACTCTGCTAGAATCCTGCTAGAACGTCGTGACTGGGAAGGTGCTTTCAATAACCCGAGTCGTGGTTACAATATGGCGCTGGCTTCCCGTTTCACCTTAATCAACAGTATTTTTTCCGAAATTGGGTACTAAAGCCCTCTATAAATTTTTATGTACAACGGTAAAAAACACGATTAAAAACCATTTCTGATCACTTTTTTTTTCATTTTAATGCAAAAAAGATAAAGACAAGACAACATTTTTTCGATGGATCAACTATGGTCCCCTTGGAACGAGTAGGAAATTCTGTCAAGAAGGACCGCGAGGTTAATTTTTCAAAATTGATTTAAAAATCCATTTTAAACTCTTTGTGGTCGTACAAAGGGTCATTGTACTCAGAAAAATAAGCTTTATCGCTGTAAACAATAATATCAGCAATCTAAGCTTCATTTTAGGACCCAATTTCCGCGTGATTCATAAAGTACGTTACAGAATGCAAATTTGATAATTTGAAGGTCAAACGAGTTTTAAAAAATCCAATAAACCATAAATTCCTTTTTTTTGCTTTTTTTGGTATGTATGAAACCGAAATTTTATTTATTGGACCTTCCTAAAAAAAATGATTCTGACTACTTGATAAGTAAAAGCTTCATGTTGGTTTTTATTTGTCTTTTTTTTTATTTTCTTGTTTCTTTATTTTGAATTTATTCAACTATAATTCTTAATTTTTATTATTTTTCTTCAATGTAGGCTTTACATAATTTTTTATGCAGTTTTGCATTAAATTTAATTTTATTTCACCTTTATATTGTTTGCTATGTCGCCCCCCCCCAAAAAAAATATTTTTTCGAAAAACTTAAAAATTTTAATGAAAATTAAAGTTTAATCAACTGAAAACCAGTTAAAATGCATTTTCCCGCGTTTATAATCATATTCAGCATGTTTGAACTCCTTTGAAAACATTTTAAATTTTCATGAAATACCAAAAAAATCCGTCAATACCTTGATATTTTCAAAACGAATGATTGGAAAACAACTGTACGCCTGTAAAATGCATTTTAAAACACTTTTTTCATCCAAATGTTGAAACCTAGGCTTGTAATTTAAATTTTAATAGTTTTTTATTTGTTTGCCCCCCTCCCCCCCCCCCTCGACTTTGGTCAGAGCCGAGGGACATAAACTTCAAAAAATATTTGCAACGGCCTTAGGCTGATAAAAAAAAATATTTAAAGTTTTTGTCCCTCTGCTCTGGTCAAGGATGAGGGGGAAGACGTTAGCTTGATTTTCAAAAATCAAAGGGGAATAGGTAAAATTATGTTCCGTTTGCTCTAATTTTACTATTTTTTGTATTTAATTTTTCAGATTTTGTATTAGTTCAGCCTTTTCTTTTGAATGTTAATTAAAAGATTTCTATTTTACTTTAAATTTGTCTTATGAAAAATACATATTAATTTAAATTTAGCTATGATTTGGCATAATTTTCTTTTATTCTACCTCTGATTTATTTTTACTTTGGGTTCTTTTTCATATTGATTTTTTCGCGATATTCTTTCATTTAGTTTTTGTTTGGCTTTGTAGCATTTTTTAGTTTAAATTGCCTTTATTTCAGCAAATTAGGTTGAAAAATAAAACCAAAACATGTTTTGCCTTCTTTTTGGTTTTTTTTTTCTATGTTTTTGTTTTTATTTAATAAGGAACAAACTCTAATTCTAAGTTTTTTTTTTTTTTTTTGATAGAATTACAACTTGGTTTTTTTTTGTCTTTAAAAGGTATAATTTTCAACATAAAAAAATAATTCAATTTTAAAAATTTATTAGAATACATATTGATTTTGAATGATTTAAATTTACCTTAAATTTAAATAACTAGATTTTGCTTGGTTTTACTTACGTGGATCACGGACGAACGGACATGACACCAGGAACAAATTTTATTCCAATTTCTGAAGCAAACTATGTATCACTCGCGCCATCTACATTCACGTTGTCGAAGTAGCATCGCGCGATTACTCATGATTTCTCAAAATTTCTTATGCAATAATTAATTAAAATATTTAGAATTAGTATGGTGCAAGAAACAGTTTTTTTGTAATTCCGTCGTGAAACTACTTACTTTTCCTGTCATTCTTGAACAACGAAATAGCCTACTTTTCTGTACCAAAAATAACAGAATCGAATAGCAACACTTTTCAAAATAAATGCTGAAAAGCTCTACTTTTCAGCACTGAAATAGGTGCTGAAAAGTTGAACTTTTCAGCACTTGTTTCGAAAAGTAACACTTTTCATCATTTTTTTTTTTTTTGATTTAAACGATTTATTGACAAAACACATGAAAATTTTACTTAACATTTCACTCAATGGATTTTTTTTCGGAATTGCAAAAAATGTTGTATGGAGCTCGTTGCAAAACTTGATTTTTTCAGCACTTTTCGTATTTATCCAACTCGGTGAACCTCGTTGGATAAATGTACGACTCGTGCTGAAAAAATCCTCTTTTTGCTACTTGTTTCATAAACTACTATTTTGGCATTAAGTTTGTCTTTATGATTCTATGTAATTTATCATGGATACTAAAATTGCCGAAAATTTTTTTTACAGAAATGGTATTTTTAATATAATTTCATGCGACCATTTCAAAAACCATTTCATTTAGCAAAGTTGTGCATTTTTACTTTGCATACATTTTGATTCAATATTCATTTAACAATGCAATTAAAACGACTTGAATTTGTTTGTTTACCTTAATTTGGCATAATTCTAAGTTTTCTTAAAAAAGTTTCGTTTAGCATTATTTTTTTAATATTTATTTTCTGTTTGCTTTAATGTTTTATTTACATTTATTTTTTATTTACTTTTTCCATGTGCTCGAATTTTGCAACATATAAATAAGTTTTGCCATTTGTAATATAATTTGCCCCTTTAAACGACATTTTTCCGCGACTGTTTTGCTTGTTTTAAAAAGATTGTAAATTGTAAAATAACTAATTTTGAAAATATTTATTATGCTATTATTTTGTTCATTTATTTTCTGATTTCGCTCACTAATTTATTCATTCTGGTATTTTTTCTTGGTTTGCCTCTACAGTCTAGACTCGATTATTCGAAGGCCTCGGAAAAATTTCACTTCGGATAATCGAATCACGAAAAAAATAATTTATGTCTTGTTATTTATGGTCGAGCTTGGGTATGACCAATAAACTACTCTAAAATGATTTAGAATTTTAATATCCAAGATGACGTCCAAAATGGCGGCGATAACAGATTAATAAAATGCATATTCAACTTTAAAAGGCAATCGAATAAATATTGAAATTTGACTAAAATGACTAACTCGAATAAGATGTAAAAAGTTAGAAAATAAATAAAAACATGAAAAAAATTGCTTTGTCATAATTCGATTATCCGAAGTCCCATACAAACCTTCGGATAATCGAACTTCGGATAATCGAAACTTCGGATAATCGAGTCTGGACTGTAATTGAAACTAATTTACTGCCGTTCTACGCATAATTGTCCCATGTCATTTTTGGACGATTATGACTTTTCAACATTTTTAAGTTTAGTTTGTCGTATACTTCATGAAAAACACATAAAATCTAGTACTTTGTTCGGAAACTCATTGAAAACAACACCAAGTCTGTTTGTCCCATCATTGAACTTCTACGCATAATTGTCCCACCAAGTATTTTCTTACACGGAATCATGAGTGTTACGAAGCATTATGTTTTGTTTATCTGTTGTATAGCAAGAGGATCACAAATAAGGGTGATAAACTGCTAACTGGGGCGATTAGGGACATATAGGGCGAATAGGAACCCACGGGACAATTATGCGTAGAAACACAGAAATCGGTCGAAAAATTTCAATCGCGTTTTTCTCAGTTGCACTTTTTTGAACATGGGACAATTATGCGTAGAACGGCAGTTTAGCTCTCATGGTGAATTATTTTCATTTTAGGAGAAAATTTATCATCAACGTATAATGCTCTGTATTTAGTTCATTTTTAAATTTTATATTATTTTGTGAAGCAATCATTGACTAAAATTAAAATTAAAATTTAGATTCTTGTAATGGAGCAGCCCTTTAGGGACAAGAAGTTTATCGGTGGTCATTATTTATGTCTTTTAATCTGTTCTAACCGGATCCAATTAAAAAAATATATAAAAAATATATAATTTTTATTTTTGTGCATCGAATTTGTTCACTTAAACTTGACTTTCAAGTTATTTTATTATGCAAATGTTGTAAATAATTTAAAAAGACAACATTTAGGTTTGAGATAAATATAATAATATTGAAATACTCAAATTAATTTAAGACCAATATGCCCCACTCTGGCTCGAAACTGGTTCCGAAAACTAGACCAGCTCGCATTTGTGATGATCATCATCGGTGGTCGAGGTTCCAACCGGTTCTTATCAACGCCATGCCACGAGATTATCTTCCCGCGCCACGTCATAAAGTGGTACTTGTGAATGAAAACACAAACAAACAAACAGTCAGCAATAGAGTCATGCTGGAAGCAGTGACAAGACCGAATTGAGCCAGCGCGAGATTATAAACTATAGTCAAATGGTAATCCGGCGATTAGAGTTCGATGATTAACGATCAAAGCGGGACACGTGCGCCACTGCTGGAATGTGAACGGTTCGAGAATATCAGGGGAGGGGAAGGCTTCTTTGAATTCGAAATTAGTTTTTTTTTAATTTGACGACATTGAAGTTTATCACATCGTATCTAGATATTTGCGGTAAACCCGAATAACCCGCCAATTGAGGTCACGCCAAAAGCAATTGTGGCAAGTTGCATTCTCGAAATCGTCATAAGCTGTGTTATCAGGCCTTGCGAGTCGATTATTATTATGTGTGTGTGCAAACCCAACAACCGCAACGCACTGTGCTGGGCCGGCTGTGGCAGGGTCGTAAAACTACTTCCGATCCAAATAGCAATGATAGATAGGACATATTCAATTCCCATGGAACGAACCATTTCTATGGGTGGGGTAGTTTGCAAATTGTTGGAGAATGATTTTGAATTTAAGTGTTGTTTTTTTTTCATTGTTTTCATTTTAGAGTAGAACACCTTGTATGTAAATTTCTCTTAAAGAAAAGTAAACGTTGTAGTAGTAAAACTTTATTTTTATGTACAATAAGGCCGTTGCAAATATTTCTCAAAGTTTATGAAATTTCAAATGTAATTTAAATGTTTTAGACATTTTTGAATGAAATACTCAAGTTTTCACAAAATACCAAATTTTCTCGAAAATAAACGATTCCAAATTTAGAGTTTTTTTTAAATGAAAAAGCAGGTCAAATTTTGCTTCTTTTGATACCCATATTGCGAATTATAAAAATTTGAGTATTTTCGAGAAAATACGGTATTTTGTGAAAATTTTGGTATTTTATTCAAAAAGCTCTAAAACAGTAAAAATACATTTAAAATTTCAAATCGTTTGATACCCATTATTTCGAATTATAAAAAAATTAGGATTTTTAAGAAAAAACGGTATTTTGTGAAAATTTTAGTATGTCTTTCAAAAAACTCTAAAACAGTGAAAATGCATGTAAAATTTCGAATCGTTTGATACCCATTTTGCAAATTATTAAAATTTGAGTACTTTAAAAATAATACGATATTTTGTGATTTTTTAAAGTATTTATACTTTGAAATTCTACAATATTTTTTTTTTTGTTGGTTTTGTCAATTTTAGAAATATATTAAATATAAGTTATCGTCCGTTATCCTCGATAAAATAACGATAGATTATCGTTATCGTTCCAACGATAACGATAACCATTATCGTTAGACGATAATATTATCGACGATAATTCTATCGATTAAGGGGTTACATACACAGCAAAAAATCCGATGGTAAAATCGCATGCAAAAGCATGCACATCACCTTCGTCAAAAAAGACACTTAATATTACACACTGCATGTACAATTTTTGTAAACACAAAAAAAAAAGTTGCAACCGATGGGACTCAAACCCAGCACCAACAGTAAGGACTGGCGCCTTAGCCCGCTCGGCCATCAGACCGATGTAAAATGGAAAGGATAAACGCATATATCAGATTGACATTTAGGTCAAGTAGGTTTCCCATACTGACGAGCTACATACTTCAAGGTGTAATATTACATAGAATTTCATAAAATAATGCAACATTTATTTTACACCCAGGCCTTTTACACGCAGCTGGATTACTATTTTATTTGCTGTGTACATGTAGAAAATTCCAAAATTTAATATTACAGAAAGTTCACTAAATTTACCAAAAAGATGATTTTCAATGACTCCTGAAAGTTTCATGAAGATATTTCTTGGTTAAACAGAGTTAGAGACGATTTAAGTTCAAAATTTTGTCATGCGCAAAGCGAACTGTCAAACCGACGACCGTCGGTCAAACTTTGTGAACGTTTTTCTCTAAACACCGAGTTGATTTACGAGTGCCACGATATCTCGAGATGGGATGGACCAAATTGGCTGAAATTTGGGGTGAAGACTCCCAAGACATTTCCCGTGTGCATGACGAAGCCCGATTTTGAAATTACGAGTTTTGAAAAAACACAAAAATCAAAAACTGACGATTTTTTATATGAAAAACTCAAAAATATTTTTATCTTTTTTTAAATCTTAGTTTTTGAAAATCGGCCTTCGTCATGCACACAGGGCTAGTTTAACGAGTCTTCACCAAAATTTTGAGCCGATTTGGTCAAAGCAGTGTTGAGATATCGTGGCACCCGTTTTTTGAAACTGCTAACTTAAAATAGCTATAGAGGAGAAAAGCAACTCGCGACAAAATGTTGAGGCTAGGAATTTTGACAGGTATGATTTTCATAAAGTATTCGCCTCCTTTTCTCTCCCACAGAAAACCTGGGAACGAGGTAGCTGTCAAACTAGGCCAAAATGTTAAAGTCACTCACAAAATGAACTTTGAGTGATTTGAGTTCATTTCTGACGTCACGATTTTGTCCTCTATATCTCGGCAATGGTACATCCAAATGTCTTTATATTTATTTTTTAAATAGATTAATATGTACATTTTAATGCCCTGCAAAAAGATTTAATAAAAATTTTAGGTGTGTGCTCATACCAACATCTGACATTTTTGTCGATTTTCATGTATGTAACCCCTTAACAAACTTTCAATGTACAGTCCCACGAATAGTTTTTTTTATTCGCGAAAAGAAAAATTCCGTCAATACCTCCATATTTGTAAAACTAATGATTGGAAAGCAAGAGAAAGCATGTAAAATGTATTTTAAACACTTTTTTTCATCCAACTGTTGAAACCTAGGCTTGTAATTTCAATTTTGTATTTTTTTGCCAACTCAACTTTATTTTGAAGATTTCTGTTAACTGAAAAGCTGGAATGCCTATCAGTACGTTTTGAAAACCATTTTTCATTTCAAATAATATTTGTAACATCAAATTGGGATTTTTCGTAAAAAAAGAGTTTACACCATTTATGCAAACATATTTCAATATTTCTTTCTAAAAAAAACTCATTTGTCAGAAATTCCTATCATTGATCGTTCCTATTTTGAGCATTGGTCCTGATTGCTCAAAAAAAACTCATTCATTCTCGATCACAAATCGAACGCGACGAAAAACTGCACTGACCGTTTCCTACCGAAACTCTCTCTTTGCTCTCGCTCTCACTCCATTCGTGTTTTACAGCGAATGGTCCAGAGAGACCGATTGCGTTTTGAGCGCCTCGCTGGTGCTTTGTTAGATTCTCTCCTCTCTGAACACATTCGTTTGTGACTCGGGTCGACGGACGGCAAAGGCAAATAAATTTCCCAAGTTTTTGTTTCGCTGTGCACAGTAAAAAAAAATTAAATTTGGAAGGTGTAATTTTTGAAGGTTGAAAATTACCTCTTTTATGACGTAATTTTACTTCAATTTAGACTGAAAAAGTGATATTACACCAGAAAAGTGGTAAAGTTACACATTGTTTATGACATAAAAGATGTAAAAGATGTCCGAGATTTAATATTACCATGATTTTTTTTTACTCTGTGTGAAGCAATTGGTCAAGGCGCTGGCAGCTAGCGAGTCGTTTTCGCTCGCAAATGCTTGCGGGCACCAGTCGGCAAAGATTCGTTCGGCGATGAGTGACTGCGATGAGTTTACTATTTCATTTTAAAATTTCAAAAAATGTTGTTTTATTTTTATTGTATAATATTTGCCAATTACAGTCCAGACTCGATTATCCGAAGGTCTTTGAAAAAATCACAATTTTCGGATAAGGCTGTTGCAAAAAAAATTCGAAGATTTTGTCAAATTTGAATCCCTTAAAGATTTTTGCAAACCTCAAGAGCTCATAGTTGGTGTCCTAGGGAACAACTTTACCGAAGATCCATCTCTTTTACCATCTTTTTCTTCGTGTTCTTCTTCATGAGCTCATGAAATTTTTGAAAAATGCAAACATCAAACATCGTCACGTACTGAATTCTATTAAAACTTCAAAGTTAAAGTGCCAGGTCCAGTTGCAATCAATCAAGCTTCCTGAAATGCCCGGAAATTTACCCATTTTGTTACATCCTATTGGTTATGTTCTATTAGGTTGTTTTTTTTTTTTTCTCATAAAATTATGTTATTATTATGTTACGATTTTTGATTGGATTTTACGCCGTGACGTCATTTGACAGCTCGTGTGACTGTTTACATGGATTTTCGACGATTTTCCCCAAACAAAATCAACGATCGCATCAAACTGTGCTAAGTCCATGTAAACAGAGAACTCATTCATAACCTCCAAATCAAGTCGGTGTAAAACCTAATGTTCTTGTTTGTTGTTTTGAAACAAGAATTTTATAAAAGAGGTTGTAAATTTTGTTTTGTTTTTTTTAACGTTTCATAGCATCACTACTCGGATGGCACGTTGACTGGTTTTGACTCAGCATAATAAACAATTTTATTTATTTTTTGCAGACGCGCTCGCCTTTAGGATTTTCTACGCTGTGGGCAACAACTGGCAAACTTCCCCATTTACCACACCAATGTCGAATGTAATTTGTTTGCACAGATAAGCCGAAGGGAAAAAGAAACAAAAAAAACAGCATTGATAATACTCACACGGTTAACCGCAGTACAATGTCAACCAAAAGCTAGAACGAGGTAAAGTGGGCGGTAAATGAGGCTCTAATACGTTTCCGGAAGCTCAACCACTATGCGGAACATACTTATACGGAGGAGATAAGCAAGTGGGTTGGTTAAGGAATGTTTCGAATATGTTTGGTTGGGTAAGAACACATGTTATTATTGTAGCACGGTTCGTTTTTATTTATCTTACATATCTAAAAAATGGGAAAATAAAATTTTCAATATATATGCAAACATGAGTTCATTGAATATAAATTGTAAAATTAATTAATTTATCGTTCAACTTTTTTTTTCTTTTCGATTTATTCATCGATCAAAACAACTTTAAACTTTGCTCTCTAACCCAGATGTTTCAAAAAATATTTGAATAAAATATTATTCACCCAAAATATATTATAAACAATTTTCAGTATCGAATTGCAATCAACACCGATTGAAGAAATCCAAAAGATTGCGCTGGCTTCGGTCCTGAAAAAAAAAACAAATTTTATCAATAATTAACGTTTAGTTTGAAAACCCTAACTCAAAACCCTTACCAATTCCACCAACTTTTTCCTCCCACCACCGGCGCTGTGCTTCGTCGTGCGCGCACTTTTACTCTCCCCGGAAGAGGTCGGAAGTGCACTGGCCAGCGAGCTTCCACTGCCACCGCTCGATTCTTCCGGCGACTTTTTGAAGAAGCTGTTCAGCGTCGTTTGGTTCTTCTTGGCCGTGCTGCCGGGCTTTGGGTCGCCACTTTTGGGTTCAACTGGAGCGGGAGGAGATGCGATGGCGGACATGGCCACAGAGAGGTCACTTTCGGTAGTCGTGGGAACAACGGAAGTCTGCTTGCGCGGACTGTTGGGACACGTGTTTTCCGAATCATCCGGCGGGAACAGTGAGATACGGCTCTTGGATTTGTTGATTGACGGTGCGGACGCGGGGCAGGCTGAAACGTTGAGGAAGTTTGGTTATTTACCATTTTTAAATTATGTGAAGTAAAACAAAATCTTTTTTTTTTTGTATTTATTGCTCAATTTTATTAGTAAATATTAAAATGTATTTCAATTAAATTTAAAAAAAAATATCGAGAAATTAAAAAGAAAGATGTGAGCCGGTAACATGGAGTTAAACTTTCGCAACTGTCATAGTAAACTTCACAGAAGCTTGACAGAAAGTTTAACTCCATGTTGCACTTTTAATTTCTCGATATTTATTTTCCTTTTTTTTGTTTTTTTTTATTTGATTTTTTATTTTTGAATTTTTCAAAAAAAAATATTTAAGATTTTTTGAATTTAAAAAGATTTCTTTAACTTTTTTATTAAAAACATATTATTAGAAAATATATTATTTCTAGATTAAATTTTCAAAAGGTCCTATCTGCATAGGAAACCCATGAGGGATAGGTTGTTTTGAAAATTTAATCTAGATTTGAATTTCTTGTTTGTTTTTTTTTTTTAATTTCATGATATTTTGCAAATTAATTTCAAATCATCTAAAATCACGAACAAAGCAAAGCAATGAAATTTTGAAAATTTATTTCATGACTTTTGATTTTTCATAAGCTTTAGCATTTTTTGAATTTTTAGAGTTTTCAAAATTTCAACAAGTTTAAAATTAAAAAAAATATTTTTTATAGAATTTTTGAAATTTGTAGAATCTATAGAAAATTTAAAAAGTAGCACAATTTTTAGAAGTTTCAGAATTTTAAAAAAATTAGAATTGTGAGAATCTTTAGATTTTTTTAGATCTTTTAGAAATTTAAGAATCTAAAGATTTGAGAATTTCTTGATTTTTTGTGAATTTTGTGATTTTTTTTTTAACTTTACAAATAATTTGAATATTGCGATTTATTTTGAACTTTTTAAATTTATATATTTTGAATTTCTTGAATATTTTGAATTTCTTGAATATTTTTAATTTCTTGAATATTTTGAATTTCTTGATTTTTTTAAATTTCTTGATTTTTTATAGTTTTCTTGTATTTTTTAATTTTATTGATTTTTTTTTATAAATTTCTTGATTTTTAGAATTTTTTGAATTTCTTAAATTTCTAGATTTTTTTGAATTTCTTGAATTTCTTGAATTTTTTGATTTTCTTGAATTTTTTGAATTTCTTGAATTTTTTGAATTTCTTGAATTTTTTGAATTTTTTGAATTTCTTGAATTTTTTAAATTTCTTGAATTTCTTGAATTTTTTTGAATTTCTTGAATTACTTAATTTCTTGAATTTCTTGAATTTCTTGAATTTCTTGAATTTCTTGAATTTCTTGAATTTCTTGAATTTCTTGAATTTCTTGAATTTCTTGAATTTCTTGAATTTCCTAAATTTCTTGAATTTCTTGAAATTCTTGAATTTCTTGAATTTCCTGAATTTCTAGAATTTTTTTGAATTTCTTGAATTTCCTGAATTTCCTGAATTTCTTGAATTTCTTGAATTTCTTTAACTTCTTCAATTTCTTGATTTTCTTGAATTTCGTGAACTTCCTGAATTTTCTGAATTTCTTGAATTTTTTAAATTTCTTGGCTTCCTAATTTTTTAAAAATTTTCAGTTTTTTTGAATTTTTTGAATTTTGTGAATTTCTTAAAATTTTGTGAAATTCTTGACTTTCTCGAATTTCTTAAACATCTTGAATTTCTCGAATTTCTTGAACTTCTTAAATAACTTGAATTAGGGGAAATATACCCATTTTAATCACTCTAAGCCGTTCGACCAATTCTCATCACTTTTGCCGTTTTCCGCTATTAAATCAACATTTTCAGATGTATCAACAATGGATAGTTGCTTGCTCACTTTTATTTGAGCTATTTATTACTTTGAAACAATCAAAAATACTTTATGAAAACTGTAATTCACGATCAAAGTGCTGATAAGCCGATAATAGAAATAGGCTGAGAAAGGGTATAGTTCCCCTACTTAAATTTCTTAAACTTCTTGAATTTCTTGAATTTCATGAATTTTTGAATTTCTTGAATTTCTTCAAATTCTTGTTTTACTTGATTTTCTTGAATAATTCAAATAATTATTTTAATTTCTGTAATTTCTTATTTTTTAAAATTTCTAAAATTGTAAAATTTCTTGTAGTTTTTAAATTTCTTGAATTTCTTGAATTGCTCCTTAAATTTCTTTAATTTCTTCCTGATTTTTTTTTATTTTCTTCTTACATTTCTGGAATTTCTCGAATTTCTTGAAATTCTTAAATTATTTTGAATTTATTGAATTACTTAAATTACTTGAATTTTCAAAATTTCTTAAATTTTTAGAATTTCTAAAATTTCTATTTTTTTATTTCTTAAATTTCTTGAACCTCTTGAATTTTTGTAATTCCTAGAATTTTTTGAATTTCTCAAATTTCTTGATTTTTTTCTAAATTTTCTTGGAATTTTTGTAATGGAGTAAACTACGTCCGTATGTATTGCGTGTACGTACACGAAAATAAAGTGAGGTTAAATTTTGTCAGCCAGCAAAACCAAATGGTGCGCTAGTGTGCGTACGCGAAACGTCATAAAGCTCTATTCTGGATTTTGTTTTGAGGAGATAACTCCTTAATTTAAATAAAAAAAAAGATTATTTGAATTACTCAAATTGTTTGAATTTTTCAATTTGAATTTGCTAGAATTTCTTTCATTTATCTTTCTTGAATTTTAGAATCTATGGATTTTTTTTTCTGAAGAATTTAGCATTTTTTGGAATTCATGGATTTTTATATATTGTTTAGATTTTTTTTGGAATTCAAACAAATTTGTAATTTTCCTAATTTTTTTTTTTTGTATTTTAATTTATGAATCTTATAATTTTTTTAATTTAATATGTTTAGATTTTTTTGTTTATTTTTTTTATTCTTGGAATTTTGGATTTTGAAATTGAAATTTATAACTCTTTTTTTTTCATTTTGTGATTTTTTCGGATTTATAAATGCTTTTGATTTTTAAAATTTCTTTAACTTTTTTTTGAATTTTAGATGACAAATCGCAATTTCAATTTTCAGAGTAAGAACGGGCCTGGTGGTGACTGTCAACGAACGAACAAAAAAGAGGAATGTCAATGTCAGGTTGACGAAGTGAAGGCAAACGAAGCTAAAAATGGTGCATGTTACAAACCTTGGTTGGCAGTTTTGACATATTTCCAGTTTATTTCGATTTTTCCAAGCTATCTGAACACAGAATAAAGTCGATTTCTATTTACATACAGCAATGAATTTGATTAATGCATTTATTGTTTAATAAAATTGTCTGGTGAATAAAAATCAACTTCCGGAAAATATCCATAGCTCAACGCACAAATTCCAACAAACACCCCCAACAAAACAAAAACACCCACAAACAACAACTTACCCTTCTTGGCGGGCACCCCCTCCAGGTCCGACTCGCTGCTCGAAACGATCCGCTTCCGCGAAGCGGAACCCACCGTCTTGGCCCCACCAACCGCCCCCAACCGCTGCTTGAACTGATTGGCAAAGCTGCCGCCGGTCTTCCGCGAGGGCGTCCGCGCGTCCTTCTTCGTCACCGCCACCTCCACCTGCTGGTTGTCGTCGGTCGTGGTCAGCGTGTCCGTGTCCGAGCGGATGACCTGCCGCAGGAAGCCCAGATCGGCGACCGACTTGCGGCGCTTCTCCTTGTTCATCTTGGCGCGGTAGTTGAAGTCGAACTTGGCGTCTTCGCTGCTCTGGGATGAGGGGAGTTGGGATTGGGGTTTTGGGGGTGGTTTGGACAGTTGGCGGATCTGGTCGGCGGTGAGTTTTTCCAGGGCGATGACGACCCGGTCGTTGAGGAGCTTGTCGCGGGCTTCGCGGCGAAGTGGGAGCTTGCGGATGAGGTCGTGCAGGTCGCAGTCCGAGTCCGAGTCGGATGAGAGCGGTCGTTTTTTGGATTTCTTTCGGGCGACGATGGAGGAGGAGGAGGAGCTGGACGTTGAGGTGCTGCAGCGTGAGCTGGTGCTGAGTGAGCGAAGTCGTTGGGTTTGACGGCCGCGAGCTCGGGGGCGAATCGTGGAAGAACTGGACGTGCTGCTGCTGATATCGGAGGAGGTTGAGGCCCTGCGACGGGCAGCTTCCGCCCGGCGGGATTCCTCGACCAGGGCGAGAACAGCGGCGGGCGGTTCGTCACCTACGATCGGTCGGCAAAACGTGCAGACGTAATTCTTCGTTGGAACCTCCATGCAAAGGTCGTGGCGACAGGTTGACCCGCAAGTCTCGCACAGTCGCAGGTCCCACTTGCCGTTCAAGGTGTCGAAGTCGCGCCCTTTCGGACACTGACAAACCTCGGCGTCGCAATCCGATGGCCGCTCCAGCTGCTCGTCAAACGCGTTCGGTTCCAACTCCCAGGCGGCGTCCTTCTCCGGAATATAAACTCCCCGGCGCTGAATCGCTTGCTTGAACTGGTCCGTATTATTGTTGCACAACGGACACTTAAAGAAGTACCCCGCCGACTGGGCAAACTGCGCCACGCACCGTCGATGGAACCAGCCATTCTGACAGCACGGAGCCCGGATCGACTCCACCTTGTTCCAGCCGCCCAGCTCCTCGTAGCAGATTCCACAAGCGTCCTCCTCACCATGCCGCACCCCATCATCAATCTCAACATGCTTATCGCACCACGACTGATAAGTGTCCACGTAATGATTCAAACATCCGGCCTGCCGCCCACAAACCGTATGGAACGTCCGGAAGCACTTCTTGGCGCAGCACGAAATGTTCGCGTACGGCGCCTTGCACACGTAGCACTTCTGCGACTTGATCCGCGCCACCTCCGCCCGAATGTCCTCCTGCAGAAACCCAAACATCCCAACATCATCCGTCTCCCCATTCTGGACCAGATTCGACGTCAAGAGCTGCAACGAAAAACCAACAAAAATCAACCCAAAATCACCTCTCAAAAATCAACTCATCGAACTCACCAAGCAGTAATAGTGCACCTGGATGCGCCACTTGCCGATCAACTTCCCGTAATAAAGTTCGTCATCCTCCGGGCTCTTGCAGATGAAGCAACAACCGGAACCGGTCCTGGTAGTAGATTTCGACAGACTCATCCTCACCACACACACACAACGCCTTCTTCTAGCACATCACAAATTTCCGGAGGTTACCACTCGACTGGAACCAGTTTATCGCGCACTACGCCGGACGGATCTTTGGAATCGAACTCTTTCGTTTCACTTCTAGAACCAGCTGAAGCTCGAAAATGCGCGGCGAACCGTCCGTTGGCGGCAAAACTGACGATACGAGCAAATGTGACAGCTCGCAATCAAAACAAGCTTAGGGCAGGGTTGCCATCGAGGTAGGTTATTTTTGATGCTTGACAGGTTTGGATGAAGTACTAGATTGGCATAGAAAAACTCGCGGTGTGCACATTCCGAAACTTTTTGAATAACATTTTCTAATCCATTAACGAAATATCTTTGATTGATCCTCACAAAAATTCAAAATCAAGAGTCTCAAAAATTAAGCTGTTGATTTTGAATTACTACATGCCAACCGAAACTGGTAAGATTATCTGGATATTTATTTTTACTTCCACCAAAATCTATATATATACATAAAAAATTTCGACGGTTTTGTTCGAACGCGAATCAGTTCAATACGGATCGTCGGATCGGAGCGCTCATTGTTGCGTCGGGTTCTTATACGTTCAAAGAAGGTTCTTACGCCAAAGAGTTACAACTTTGGCCACTCTGGAACCGATTTCGGAAAATCTGGAGATTGTATGGCAAAAGTTACGTAAAATCAAATTTTGATCACAGGAGGCTGAATTGGCAAAAATGTTAAAAACGTCAACAAACGAAAAAAAAGGCAGAACGAAGTTTGTCGGGTAAGGCTTGTTGTTTTATATTTTGCATAACTCTAATTTCATCATGTCTCTAATGTTGGCTTAACAGCACTAACCATTGAATTTTCATAAAACTAATAAAAAAAATTCAAGAATTCGGTAAGCAAATTAAGTAACCCCAACAAATAAACAACAACATTACGAAAATCATAAAAAATTAAAAACAAATAATTCAAAACATTAAAAATATATATATATATTTTTTTTTTAATATGCTTATACTGATTTTCAGATATTAAGTAAAATTAAATTGTTAAATGAAAACAGATATTTTTCTAATCAGAAATTAAAAAATGCAAGCAAAAATTCCAAAAATTTGAATATTCAATCATTCTAAAATTGGAAATTCAAAATTGCAAAAATCTGAAAAAAAAAATTAATTTTTAAAATTTATTAAATTTTCCAGTAAGAACGTTTAAAATTTCAAGAGGTAAATAAAAAATCTAGGGTTTCAAAAATTTAAATATAGTTTGTACTCGATTTTTCAAGGTCCTCGCCAAAGCGCGATAATTTTGATTGTTCTCAAAATTTAGATCTCTATTCCTAAAATATAACTCCAAAAAATCTGTTATTTGATTTTTTGTAATTTAAGATGGCGGTATTTAGGAGTTTAAAAAATTCCCGTGTTCAGGAGGTCATTTTGAGCACCTTTTGTTCTACGAAAAACTTTACTTTTCTTGTTTTATGTTTTTCTTGTTTCATTTTTAGTTTTTTAATTTGCATTTATCTTGTTTTGTTTATGTTTGTTTTTGGTAGTATTTGGCCTATTCTACCACCTCCATTACGTTTTGCCTATCTAAATTTTTCATGTTTTTACAGTCACTTTTTAAATTTTTTGCTTGTTTTGCCTTTCTTACAAAAGAGAGGTTTTAAGGTTTGCTTTTGGAAAAACGCTTTTTTCAGAAATCTTAAAAAATTCGTGCACGGCGAGGATTCGTCCCAGGAAAAATCCTATTACTAAATTGAAGGTTTAGATGCGCTCTTTCGATTGAATTTTGGCCCGAAACCCGGAACTCAAAGTCTGATTTTTGAGAGCTCTTTTTCTGAAATACATGAGCGATGTCTGTATCCGCTCTTAAAAATTTGTGTCTTCCATCACTGGAAAACCGCTCGTAAAACCCACAATTTTTATAAGTCAGATCAGTAGCCGTGGGGTCGGAGACGAACATTTTATTTTTCGATTCACAATTTTCGACCAGTAAATGTGGTCAAAGCCATTTTTAGAGGTATTTTGTTGGACTATTTTATAGATAACACTATCAAATTAAAAGAATTCAGTTTCAAACAAAAAGCCATTCGAAAACATGCGCCATAAACTGCTTGGGCCCAAAATTTGAAGCATTTCCAAAATGTATTTCCAGAGATATAGCCATTTTAGTGTTTTTCGTCTTATTTTTACCCTATTTTTTCCTATTAAATTTTTGGATTTATACAAAATCATATACTTAACATCAAATTCGAAGTCCCGGCTCGTTCTCGCTCGACAAGTCGTCAAGTCGAAGCTTCACCGCCAGCGCTTTTACGCTTGCGCGTTTTACGCTGTGCGTGAAAGTATTCTTTCTGGCTTCTCATAATAGATCGACAAAGTGCAATAGCGATACATTTTTTTTTAAGTTAATCATAGACTAACAATAAAGACTGAGTACCCTTTATTTTTTTCTAATAATGTCAATCCAATATGTTTTTCTTAATTAAATATAATTATTTTGCGACCCATAATGTACCTCTGAAATTAAAAAAAAATGGCATTTGAGGTTTAGCCTAAAAAGATTCGAAGCTTTAGGTGGAATTCTCACTGGGTGGTATCATTTTGTTTCTGAAAAATTAATTGCACCAATATATTTCTCGGAGTTTCATCATTTTGTAAGAAAGGCTCTATTTTACCTCTGGTGATATTAAATCGGGTTTTAATTTTTTTTTGCTATAAAATGGCACCATTATCATTTAAATTGTAAAAAAATGCGTAGAGGCATGGTCGAGGACACTACAAAAAATAACTGCATACTTCTTTTTACTTAAAACATATGTAATGTTAATAAAAACACAGCCAAAGTTAACCCCTAAAAAAGATGACATTTTTTAAAACATTGGCAAAGTCACATAACCCATAAATTTTCCAAATTTTTTAGAGTTTTTCTTTCCAATGCTTTTTAAAGATCAAAAATTGGTTGAAAAATTGTTTTTGGCGTTTTTTTTTTTAATCGAAGCCCGTCTAAAGGCGGGGTTGGGTTGTAGATGTAGAAGGTTAAACTATATATACAGAAATTCACATTGGACTTTAGGACCATGGGCTGGTCACGAAAAAATGTGCAACTTTTCTTGACCACGTTCATTCCAAGCTCCCTCCCAGTCACGACGTTCTAGCAGGATTCTAGGAGAGTTCTAACAGAGCTGGATATTCTTACAGCATTCTAGCAGAAATGTTCCACTGTTCAAGCAGGATTCTGACAGAACCAGCTCTGCAAGAATATTTCGTGACTGGGCTACTTAGCTTCAGAATGAAGAAATGAGGACTGCATACTTTTCTTCTTTTTTCTTTTTTAATTTCTGTAAAATTAAAAATTTCAAGGGTTAAAAAAAAATCAAGATCATAAAAATACAAAAACAAGCAATTTAAAAACACCAAAATAAATAAAAAATCTGAAAATTCCGAAAATTCTATTTTAAAAATTCTATTTCAGAATTGGGTCCGAGATTGGGTCCTAAATTTAGGCTTAAATTTGTGATATTATTGTTCACAACAATAAAGCTTATTTTTATGAGTACAATGACCCTTTGTACAACCGCAAAGGACTTAAAATGGATGTTTAAAACAATTTAAAAAAAATCGCGTCCCTTCTTGTCAGAAAATGTCCTACAGAGCGGATTTGCTAGTTCGAAAGGAACTGCATTCGAATGAGCGAATCCAAATTCGATAATTGGAACGACTGACAGCTGTTAAACAATTGTGTTGATACGTCAACATCAGTTTGACAACTGGTTTTGCCGGTTGAGTGCTTTTTAATTCGAATACGTTCGAATTAGCGAGCATTTATTAGCGGGCATTCGAAGTAGCGAAATTCGAATTAACGAACCCGCTCTGTACTTGACAGCTCGTTCCAAGGGGACCATAGTTGATCCATCGAAAAATGTAGTCGTGTCAAGCCTTGTGTCAAGCTTTTTTTTTTGCATGAAAATGAAAAAAAGTGATCAGAAATGGGTTTTAAAAGTGATTTTTACCGTTGTACATAAAAATTTACATAGGGCTTTAGGACCCTATTTCAAAATTTTAGAATTTTCTGAAATCCTGAAATCCAAAAATAGGATTTCTAAAACATAATTTTAGAGTTTAAGAATTTCGGAATTTTTGAATAAATCGTTTCTATAGATTGGTTGAAAACGATTTGTTGCTA